>NC_142796.1:24698805-24852911 GCF_049724085.1 Artemia sp. Qi Xiang Cuo | reverse complement strand
GGATATGCTTGGTATGAAGAATCCATATTTATATCTATATTCACGGATTTTTCGGAAAGCCTCCTTTGTAGAGTTAACGTATATTTTATAAAGTGGACTGTTTAGCAATTTATTCATGTTTTGACGTTAGATTTACGGTAAAACTAAATTCACTTCTTTGCTACCTGGGTCGGGTCAACGCCTCGCTCTTTACGCTAAAGTTTGACTCTGTCTCACAACTTTATTTTTTAAAACAATAAAAAACTTTAGCGTAAACAGCGAGGCGTTGAGGAGGGGACAGCCCCTTTCATATACGGAATAATTTCTGTTCGTTTTAAGTTTTAATGTCGCTCCTTACTTTCAGTTAAAAAAAACTTGTTTTTATATAATTATAGTAAACACAAGGAAAACATCTGAATAAGGGGCAATTTCGGTAAAAATATGCCGTCAACTTTTGCTTGCATTGCAAGAGTACCCATGAGCTGATATATGATGCCACTAAAATCAGAAATGTTATCCTGAACGGATTGCTGGAATTTCTGTATTTTCCCTTTGAACGGACACGGTTTTTTGTGTTTTATTATCATTTTTTTTGAGGAGTGATTGTATCTATCTAACTGTCACTTTCTAAAAGATTTAATTTTTTATAGTTATAAACCATAAAGGTGTCAAATATGCTGTTTTTTGGTATTCAAATTGAAATTAAAATTATTGAATTAAAAATCTTTATCTGATCTTCTTAGGCTTAGTTTAAATGTTTTACTTTGAACAAACTACTTTGATAATGCATTAAATATTTTGGTGTTCGATAACCAAGTTCAAAACTGTCGAAATTAACTGAAAATAAGGAGCAACATTAAAACTTGAAACGAGCAGAAATCATTTTTCGTCTATGAGGGGGGTGGCCCCCTGTTCAACACTTTGCTATTCACGCTAGAGTGTTTCGGCACTTAAAACAAAGTTACTTATTGTTCTAATTAAACGACCCTTGTGATTCGGGAGTCGTTTTTAAAGAATTCGGGGAAAACTAAAACTTTAGCATAAAGAGCAAGGTGTTGAGGAGAAACTCCCCCTCATATACGTAATAGTTTCATTTCGTTTTAAGTTTTAATGTTGCTCCTTACTTCCAGTTGAAAAAACTCTTTTTTTTTGGTTAATTTCTGATTGTTTTTAAATAACGCCAGGATACCTGTCTCCACCTCCACGAACAAATCCCCCTCCCCATAGAAATATCCTCTGGGCAATTCAATTTTGGCGAAAATTTACCCCGGACAGTTACCCATAACATCTCCACGGCTAAAATTGAATTGGTAAAGAGAAAACAAGACATACAAAGAAGTTTCGTATAGGAATTCTGGCAAACTCCCTCAGTGTAAAGTTTCCCCTGAAAAAATCACCCCCTAGAAAATTACGTCCCCATGGAAAATTTTCCCAGCAGAAAATTCGTCCTCCCCTCCCACCTGAAAAATATTTGCATATCTCCCAATAAAAAATAAACAATGGTTAAATTTTATAACTTAAAAACCTTTCCTCGGGGGCTTTAGGGGGTCATTTTATGTCCGAAGACATAATTATTTGGCTTTTCAACTATGCTGAACAAAAAAGTTATTTCAAAATTTTGATCGGATGATTTTGGGAAAAAAGTAGCGTGGGAGGGGGCCTAGTTGCCCTCTAATTTTTTGGTCACTTAAAAAGGGCACTAGAATAAACAATCTCCCGATGTTCTAGGCCTATTGGGTCGATACGATCACCCCTGGGGAAAAAAATAATAAAAACGCGTCCGTGATCTTTCTTCTGGCAAAAATTACAAAATTCCACATTTTTGCAGATATGAGCTTGAAACCTATACAACAGTATTCTTTGATACGCTAAATCTGATGATGTGTTTTTCATTATAATTCTATGAATTCTAGGGGGTCTTTCCCCCTTTTTTGAAAATCAGACAAATTTTTTCTGGCTCGTAGCTTTTAATGGGTAAGACTAAACTTAATGAAACTTGTATATTAGAAATCAGCATAATAAGCCAATTCTTTTTAACAAAATTTCTGTTTTTTAGAGTTTCGGTTACTATTGAGCCGGGTCGGTCCTTACTTACAGTTCGTTACCATGAGCTGTTTGATTATCCATCAAAATCCCAATTGAGATCATTGAAATATTGATAGTTGTTTCTGGGCTACCAAAAGTATTGTATTCATGAAACCTTGCAGTTTCATGAAATGTAATTAAACAAATAGAAAGGTTTTTCAACTAAAGTAAGGAGCAAGTTAAAAACTTAAAATAAATTACTCTGTATATAAGGGGGACTGCCCTCTTCTCAACACTTTGTTCATTAAACAAAAGTGTTTTATTTTGAATTTTTTTTTCTAATTACATATTTTCTTACAAATTTGGAAAGAAGCCAAACTTCACAGTAAAGAATAGGGAGCTAAGGAGCAGACAGCCCCCTTCATAAAAAGAATATTCTGTTCAAATAGGTTCCAAATCTGTTCCTTGCTTTCAGTTAAAAAGCTCCTTTTTATTTAATTTTGCGATTGTTTTCCAAATCATACCCAGGCTTAACCAAGATATAATTTGAGGTACCGGTCCCTTACATCACCGGTTAATTGCGCTTAAAATGTGTAAATCAGTAATTGTACGTTGATTACTACCTCCCTACATTTGAATTTTTAATTTCAATTTTGGGTAAAATTTGAATATACTTAAAAATTGGTAAGGAATGGTAATTTTGGTAAAAAGTCCTTGTTAATATTACTACAAAAGAATTTTGGTTGGAAGAAAAGGAGTATTGTTGTTTCTATGGATGGAAATTCTGTGGGACTTTTGATCTTCTATATAACTGAAGCCATCACAACCTCTACAATGGGATTTTCTTATCGATACATTATATACATTACATACATTGCATACATTTGTTTAAGTACATTGAAGTACTTTTTATAAATAGGAAAAGAAAAATATTTTCATTTAAATTTGCTGAAAACTAAGTTTCTATTGCTTAGAAAACTAAGCAGTATTTGCTACCCCAAAAAATTTCCTAGCGGGGCTGATGATGACCTGCATTGCCTTTTCCATCTATGTGCTTTTAGATATGGGAATGTAACATTTTAGCTGCATAGCGAAAGATTTTAATTAATTCCTACTCCCCACTACCTCTTTCAACATTTATATTGAAATTCTGAAGCATCAGGAAAAGCAAGCAGTTTGTCCATTAAAATATACTTTCGTAGGAATCTACCCTACCCCTACCTAAACAATGACTCACTCCCCCTTCATTATAGCTGATGTGCAATTACAGATCACCAAACGTGGCCTAATTTCATTACATATAAAGCGAATCAACTAGGTTGAATCCAGTACTGCCACCGTTTGGCATTCCTTCTTTTACAACTGAGAAGCTTAAAATATAATTATTGATACTTTTAAATCAATTAGCTTCTCAGAATTTTGAATTGATTGCAATTTTCTCCTCTTCGGGGTAGAGTCCTAGTTTGGTGCCCTATACCACCTAAACTGTCACCCAACCACCACTGCTATTTTTCTGTCTGCCCCCCCCGCCCTGGAAAACTTTCTGCCGGCGGCCATGGGCCATAGTGTACATAAAAATATATATGCGACACATCTCCATTGATTTATTGTCTCTATATACCACCCAAGAATCATAAATGTAAAGTCATGAGAACTAAACATTTAATTTTGTTAAAAAGTATTGTCCGTTGCTCTACTCTAGTATATAGAAGAGAATACAATTATCTCATTATTTATATATTTTATTGACTTTCAAAGGGTATTGAAAGCAACAAATTTGTGTCCCAACTTTGCATCCAAAGGAGCTCAGACCTGAGTACTGACCAACTTTAGTGACAAACATTACATTAGCAATTAATAGCTTGGAATAAGAAGGAGAGGGCTATTTTAGCTCAAGGATTCACAATTTTTAGTGAAATTATGCTCTCTAACAAATGGGTAGGGCTAAGCTGCAGTGAGGGTATCTTCTGTCGGGCTTCAAAGATAGTGGGTAGTGGGTTTATCATGACTGAACTGGGTGAGTCCTGCTGTTAGACAATTTACTCTTCTTTCCAGAATGGTAGGCTGATGTAAAACAGTTTGTTTTTGTTGTTGAACTTGGATGTCCAGTAATGAAGGAATGAACTTTCATCTTAAATATTAGTAAATGTTGAAGGTTATTTATTGACGTAGCCTTTCAACAGCCTAATACCCAAACACAAAAAATATTTTGTTGCATTCACTAGAGTATAAACGATAGGCATGTATTTGCATTCATCAGGGTGAAAAAGATCGCAAATAGGAATGTAACACCTGATTCCTGTAAAGTACTCTCTGCAAAAATTTAAATAACTGCAACTATTGCCTCTCTTGCTGTTATATTCTCATAAATTTTGCAAATACTCTATAAGTACCGGATGCTAATTCTTCGTGAGACTTGTTTTACAGTTTTTATTATTACTATTTGGATTTTTTCATGAAATTTGCAAATACTCTTATCTGTAAACCAGGTGTCAGTTCTCTCGTGAGACTTTTTTTTCGATTTATGTTTTATGATTTTGATAGACGGGTTTCACAATTTGAGTAAGAGACAATCTTACTATTTGGGTCAGAGACAATTGGACCTAGTTCTGGTTCCAGATTACATTGCATTTTTAATAGGCCTATGCAGCTGGCCTAGTCACCTTAGGGGCTTCATTGTTCTCAGTAATGCAATTAATGTTCATCGTATTTAATTGACAATTAAAAGACTTTGAAAAAGACTTTCAGTAAAAATTTTATAATTAGAGTAAAGGGAAACATAGAATAGACATGGTTGGGGACTGATAATTACCATTATTTGTCGTGCTAACAGGCTCAGTAAAAGATTTGGTTTCTCACGTTTACTAGCTAGCCTATTGATTCTTAAACTCAATACCTTTAGTTCCTAGATAACAAATTTTTTTCCCCTTAGAACCAATTCACTTAGTTTCATAAGCCCGCTGAGACTTAAGGTTTTTTATTCAACTATATGTTTCATTTGTTTCCTTCAATAGGCTTCCAAGAACAGGGTTTAGAATTTGTACTTATAATAGATTCGTATCCTTACTCTTTACACTAACATTTTGCATTTCAATAGTCAGCTCTAGACATCAAATTTGGTCCTTGGAAGTAAGGAGCAACTTTCTGCATCTTCTAGATTCAAACTGGTCAAATAATTTGTGGTTAGTGGCATGAATTTATTCAGGTTTGATTTTCTTTTAAAAAAAAGACCAAGCACTAAGTAAGATTTTGTTCCCTTTTCTTAGCTGCTATTCATGCACAGGGAAAGATGAAGCACAACACTTGGTTAGTACATTTAATCAAAGACATTCTGCCATATTTTACTCTGCAGCTGATACAGTATTGCAGCGCTTTCCAGAAATATCGATTTAACAGCCTTTATTCGGAAGAAGGCAACAAAGTTTGATAACAAAATTGAATAAAAAGTCAGGAAATAGTCAAGTCCCACTTTGAACTGGGTTTGTTGTAATAACATCCAGCAGCAATAGAAAATGATGTAGAAAGCAGTAGTCAGTAATTTTGATGAGAGCGAAAAATCTACTTCAAAATTTAGAATTGAAGGATGATTTATCCTGCGAGGAGGGATTAAAACACCACCAAAAAGATTAAAAGAGAGTAGAACATAAACTACTGATACCGTGATAAATGAGCTTTGAAATATTGTGGTTATTTAGCAAGAGATAAGATACTGAAAACTATGAATATGATTTTTTTCTAATGGAGATGTACTTAGAAATTTTTAGGCAGACTTTAATCAAACCCCTCTATCAGAAAGATAATAAAAGTACGAGGAAGAATTAGGAGGAAAAATAATCTTTCTGTGAAAATAGTAACATTAATCACGCGTACTTTACTGTAAACATGACTCGTTCGAAAATCCCTGAATGTGTGCCACTTTTCGCTATTATTACCCTCTTTGTTCTCTGCACATAATTTCACACATTTTTGAAAAGATTGTCTTATATATGACGTCATCTATCCTCAATTATTCTTTGTTTTCCAGAGGTAACAGTTGCAACTTATCCAACAACTGATCCAGACTGTTTCAAGTATTAATCCTACTAAGTTCTGGTATCCTTTCTTTACATAATTTTGAAGGAAACTAGACGGCGCTCTGTCTCCCCTGGTATCCGAAGTCTTCCATGCGGCACTGTCATTTGCACGGGCTTTGAGTTGTTAGAGATATTTTCTGTCCCAGAGCCAGCCAATGTTATATACGCCTCCAAGCGACTCTACGTCATTTCTTACCACTGATCTTTCTTCTCGCCTTCAAAGCAATGTTTTAATTTCAAAGAGGCTGTGCTTTAATAACAAACTTCGATACAAGCTGGTCTTCACGCCTTGGACAGTGGCCCGTGGATCTCAATGTTGAATACTCGTTCAAAATGCCACGTGTAATGGCATCATTGCATCTCCTGAAACGCTAAAGACACGTAACCGGGCTTGTTCGATAAGTAATCTCGGAATGTTTGAACGCAACTTAACAAAAAATAGGAAGATTGCAGTAAAATTTCAGATTAGTATATACTGTCTAGTCTTATTTTATAAATGGTGTCTTTTTGTAATAAAACCTTTTCTTTTTATTAAATTCAACAGCCACCATACTCTCAAACCTGCTACCTAGCTGAAAGCATTAATAAAAATAGATGTCAGCCATGTATAGTTTATCATTTGACACAGAAAAAATTGGAAATCACCTTATTTAACCACTATTCATAAATTAAAGTAAAACTAATGAAATGCAAGATAAAGAAGTAGCTACTAAGCTAATTGAAAGCTTGCAAACAGAGCTGAAGAACCTGAATGAAAGAGTATTGAAATTGCATGCAAAATGAAACAAAAAACAGTAAAATTTAAATGACAAGGATTCCTGGCAAAGGTATCAATTTATTTAACAAATAATATATTTAGTTATTTTGCATTTAACCTTAAATAAACTCAAATGCATCAGATACAAATTTTGAGATAGAAAATTTGTTGAAAAAAATGTTCAAAGTTCTGATAAAAGAAAACTCTGGAGTCAACACAACCCCCCAGGGCCTGGGGGTAGGCATTGAAAGTTACGCCCTGGGGCATATATAGTGAAGGGATGCTCATATAAAATTCTTAGAGGGCTCATTTGATTGGAAATTGAAAGTTGTAATTCACTTTTTAAGAGTCAAAAGGGCAGCTAGAGGGCAGAGTGATCAGAGGGCAGCTAGCCTTCCCCCACACTCCATTTATTTTTTTCCCACAGGTACTTAATATAGAAGGGGTCATTATATAAAATTCAAACGGGGCTCATTTGATTGGAACTCGAGAGTTCTAGTGCCCTTTTTAAGAGTCAAAAGCGATTGGAGGGCAACTGCCTCCCCCCCAAGCTCTTTTCCCCAAATACATCTGATAAAAAATTTGAGGTAGCCATTTTGTTAAAAATAGTTCAAAGGTCAGATAATAAAAACTCTTATGTCAACACCCCCCCCCCCCAGGGCCGGGAGCAGGCGTTGTAAGTATTGCTCTGGGGGCATATATGGTTCTTATGGAAGGTATGCTCGTGTAAACTTTGGAAGGCTCATATGATTGGAAATTGAAAGTTCTTGTTCACTTTTTAAGAGTCTAAAGAGATCAGAGGGCAACTAGCCCCCCTCTCCACGCCTTGTTTTCCTCAAACCCATCCAATAAGAACATGGACAGAGCCATTTTTTCAAAGTAGTTCAAAGGTCAGATAACAAAACTCCAGTGTCAACATATACCCCCAGGGCCCAGGAAACAGGCATTGTAAGCTATGTCCTGGGGCCATATGTGGTTCTTATGAAAGGGATGCTTGTATATGCTTCAGAGAGGGTTCATTTGAATGGAAAATAAAAGTTGTAGTTCATTTTTTCAGAGTGAAAAAAGATCGGAGGGCAAGTAGCCCCTCCGCCCTCCTCGCCTGTGGGTGTATCAGATGGATAAACCCATCCGATAAAAATTTGACGTGATGATTTTGTTAGAAATAGTTCAACCATCAGATATTAAAACTCTGAGGTTGACACAACCCCCCAAGGCCCAGGGACAGGCATTGTAAGTTATACTCTGGGGATATATATAATTCTTATAGAAAGGATACTCGTATAAACTTCAAAGAGGACTCATTTGATTGAAAATAGAAAGTTCTAGTTCACTTTTAAAGAGTCAAATGAGACCAAAGCTTAATTAGTCCCCTCACGCCCTTTCTCCCCAAACTCATCTGATAAAATTTTGAGATAGACATTTTGTTAAAAATAATTCAAAGATCAGATAAGAAAAAATCCAGTGTCAATACAACCCCCCAGGGCCCAGGGGAAGGCGCCCTAAGGGCATGTATGGTTCTTATGAAAAGGATGCTTGTGTAAACTTTATAGAGGGCTCATTTGATTGGAAATTGAAAGTTCTAGTTCACTTTCTAAGAGTCAAGAGAGTTAAGAGCAACTAGCCAGCCAGTTTTTTGGAAATTGTTAAAAAATTAGATAACAAAAACTCCCCCCAGGGGATAGGTGTTGTAAGTGTTGTCCTGGGGGCGTATAGGGTTCTTATGAAAGGGATACTTGTATAAACTTCTGAGGGGGCTCATTTGATTTGAAATTGAAGGTTCTAGTTCAATTTTAAGTCAAAAGATATCCGTGGGCAACTAGCCTCCCCCCAAACACCCTTTTTTCCCCAAGGCCATCCAATAAAATTTTTATAATAGCCATTTCATTAAAAATAGTCAAAGTCAGATAAGAAAAATTCCTGTATTGACGGAACCCGCCAGGGCCCAGAGGCAGGCATTATGAGTAATGCTCTATGGGCATATATAGTTCTTATGGAAGGCATGCTCATATAAACTTTGGAGAGGGCCCATTTGTTTGGAAATTGAAAGCTCTTGTTAACTTTTTAAGTGTCAAAAGAGATCAGAGGGCAACTAGCCCCCCCCCCTCCTCCACGCCCTAAATGCATCAGATAAAAACTTTGAGATAGACATTTTGTTAAAAAGAAGTTCAAAGGTTATGATAACAGAAAACTCCGGTGTCAACACAACCCCCCAGGACCTAGGGGTAGTCATTGTAAGTTATGCCCTGGGGGCATATATGGTTGTTATGGAAGGGATGCTCATATAAACTTCCTAGAGGGCTTATTTGATTGGAAGTTGAAGGTTGTAATTCACTTTTTAAGAGTCAAAAGTGATTGGAGGGCAGCTAGCCTCCCCCCACACTCAGTTTATTTTTTTCCCAGAGGCACTTCATACAGAAAGGGTCATCATACAAGTTTCAAGTTTCCAGTCGTTCAAGTTTCAAGTCGCTTTGTTCAAGTTCCCTCTGGAGAAATTTTGGCAAATAAGTCATAAAACATTGTTGGTACTATCCCATTATCCGGGCCTCTCGGGTTAATCACCATAGACAAGCCAATGATAAAACCTGTTTTTGACGTCTTAACTGTTATAGAGCAGGCAATGATAACAAGGTTTTTATTTCGTATACGATATTAAACTGTGGTTTTTGGGGTTTAGGGGTGAGGTACCTAGGTCAGGTTACGTATTTAATATATGCAATACTTTACCCCCACCCCCACCCTCTATTTACAAAAACATAGCCCAAATTTGTTTTTAAACTATTATATATTCATCCTATTTTCTTTCATTAGCAATAACCAACCTTGACTTTTTAGAGAGGCCCGGATAATGGGATAGTACCAAGTTGTTTCCTAGGTAGCGAAGTAAGCAGCAAATCGATGGACAGACAATATACATTCAGCAAAATCTTGGTGCAAAAACAAGTTTTTCATTGAGGAAGAAGTCATCAACTAACGGCAACACTATAGTGTTGCCTCTGATAGGCTTAATTGTTATCCTGTTAATAAACTGCATCTCTGTAATGGTCCCAGACATATCTCTAAGCTAGAATACATACAGAACTAAAAGAAAACACTAAAACAACAAAATTCTTACTTTATAATATGGATCATGTTTCTATTAATCATATTATCATGTTTCCTTCTACATTTTTAAACAAAATTTTCTCTAAAATTCGATTGAAATCAATTGGACAGACTGTTTTCATAAATCAACAATTTTGAAAACTTGTTTTAAAGAAAATAGATGACATATCACAAGATCATAAACAGTGAATAAGTATACTAATTAGGATTAGACCTAGATATGGGATCATAATGGTAATGGTGGGGGGAGTGGGGTTGTGTTGCATTGTCAGGGTGACAACTGTTGTATTAAAAAGGGAGCATAAAATAAGGAATCTATCATAAAACCATGTTTGTCTTTTATAAATAAGTTTAGCCAAACTGAAATTTTATCCCCTTATTGAATTCTTTGAAATTTTCAATACTTAATTGGGATTTAGGAAAGCTCTGAGGCTCAGAATACTTTCCACAGTCACATGGGTGACAGCAGGGGGGGGGCACAGCCCACCCTTGGAAATTTTGGACTATAAATCAATTATAAGGAAACCAAAGGAAAGAGAGCAGAATAGGGAAAAAAAAAGTGTGTTTCTTCATTGTTGGCTGCCTGGCAATAGATTTTAGCCCTTAATAAGGAAAATATAAGTTCTAATTTGTGACTGTGTGACACTTTTCCAGTTTTCCACAAATATTTTTTTATATGATTTGGTTGGAGTAGCAAAAAAAAAATTAAATTCTTCATAGCAATGAATGGTAAGTAATTAAGGATCCTCTTAATAACAAAAGAGCCTAATTATTGATAAAATTCAATCAAAGAATCAGCTTTTTATCCTGATCCTAAATATGTATTTGTTTATTAGTAATTAGTGCACTTAATAGCACACAAGAAAGTTTATATAATTATAGAAAACACGAGGAAAACAACTTAAAAATGGGCACTTTTTGTAAAAATATAACAATCAACCATTGCTTACATTGCAAGAGCACCCATGAGCTGGATATATGAAGCAACTATAATCAGAAATATTTCCCCTGAACCAAGTTCTGACAATTTCTATATTTTTCCCCCAAAGAGATACGTTTTTTGTGCTTTATTATAATTTTTTTTTCAGGAGTGATAGTATTTATCTAGTTGTCACTTTGAAAAAGATTAATTTTTTACATTTATGAAGTATAAAGGTGTCAAATATATAGTTTTTGGTATTCAAAATTAAACTAAAATATTGAATTTTTTTTTTTTTTTTTGATTTTCTTAATCTTAGTTTTAATGTTTTACTTTGAACAAACTATTTTAATAATGCATTACTTTTTAAAAAAACTGATTATAAATGCATTTAATATTTTGGTTATTTATAATCCAGTTCAAAACTGTCAATATTGTTAAAAAATATCTGTCCAATCCTTCAGCATTACTCAACAGAACTGAATGCTGGGGGTTTATATCTTAGATTTTGTAATCAGGCTATTGTTTTGTGTATTTTTTGTAATTACTTACTTGTTTTCATTTTAACATACTTTTATTTTAATTGACATACTTTTTCCATTGGCTTTACAAAAATGTTTGTCTCTAAGCTTCATTGATTAAAAAAAGTTTTTTTTTTCAACTGAAAGTAAGGAGCAACATTAAAGCTTAAAACAAACAGAAATTATTGTCCTTACTCTTCAGCTTACAGTTTTTCAGTACTTTGAAACATGTTACTTTTTGTTCTAATTAAATGACCCTTGTGTTTCAGGAGTTGTCTTTACAGAATTGGGAAAAAAAATTAAACTAACATAAAGAGCAAGGTGTTGAGGAGGGGACAAACCCCCCCCCCATATAATTACTAATTTCTGTTTGTTTTAAGTTTTAATGTTGCTCCTTACTTTCAGTTGAAAAAGTTAGTGTTTTATTTAATTTCTGATCTTTTTCAAATAATGCCAGGATACCTGGCTCCACCTCCACAGAAAAATCCCCCTCCCCACAGACATATCTTCTACCCAATTCAACCCTGGCACAAATTACCCCAGACAATTGTCCTTGACATCTCCCTGCATAAAATTGAATTGGTCTAAGAGAAAGCAATACATTTAAAGAAATTTTGTATAGGATTTCTGGCAAATTTACCCAATTTAAAATTTCCCCTGAACAGTTCACCCCCCCCCCTGGAAGCTTCCCTCAATATAGAAAATTCTTGCAGTACAAAATACTTCCAGCAGAAAATTTGTCCTCCCCACCTGAAAAATGTATGCATACTTCCCAATAACAAATACTGTATGTAAACAATGGGCAAATTTTATAACTTAAAAATCTTTCCCATGGGCTGTAGGGGCTCATTTTATGTCCAAGGACATTGTTATTCGGCCTTTCAACTATGCTGAACAAAAAAGTTATTTCTCACTTTTGATTGGACAATTTTGGGAACAAAGGCATGGGAGGGGCGTAGTTGCTCTCCAATTTTTTTGTCAATTAAAGATGGTACTAGAACTTTATATTTCCATTAGAATGTGCCCTCTCTTGACATTCTAGGTGCACTGAGTTCAGGGCCATTGTTTGGGGGTGGCATATACCCATGTCCTTTGAATATCCAGATCTGGACCCCTCTTGCCCCCCCCCCCCCCTAATAAAAAAGCTGGAGATTTGACCCTGACTGGGTTGATACAATCACCCCTGGCAAAATAAAATTATTGATACTTTTAAATCAATTAGCTTCTCAGAATTTAAATTGATTGCAAATTAGTCATTTTTGGTGTAAAGTCATAGTTTGATACCCTAAAATACCAGCAAGCAAGAATTTCCCCTGGCCTAATCTTTATGGTCACTTAACAAAGAGCTTTAAATTTACATTTGAATGAGCTCCCTTCAAAGTATCTTGGACCTATGGTTTGATACAATCACTCCTGGGAAAAAAATTCCACATTTTGAAGATTGGAGCTTGAAACCTCTATGGTAGGGTTCTTTGAAGTATCTAATAAAGGGATTTTTAATAAGATTGCTTGCTTTTTGGGGGTGTTTTCCTTTTTTCAAAAATCAGGCAAATTTCCTCAGATTTTTTGTTTTGGGTGGGTAACAATAAACTGAGAGAATTTTATATATTTAGAATCAGCATAAAAAGCCAATACTACCCGTGTACCAATTTTCATGAGAATTTCATTTTTAGTTTTGGTGAATTTTGGCCCAAGTCATATTATACTTTCAGTTTCTTATCACAAGCTATTTGATAAGATTATCTTGTGAGGAAAATTTTTCTGAACCTGTTCATTTTATTTAGTTGAATAGGACAATAAAAAGAAAGAGGGTTGTTTTGACAGCTAGATAGTAAGTTTGAATTTTGTTTTTCTTTCACTATCCTATTTTTTTTAATGTCTTATTATATGAGGAATTTAAGTTTGAGGGGGAGAATTGTCCTGTTATGAAAGAGGTGCATTTTACATGGCTGGTATGCTATAAAATCAAAATGTGGTATCTATGCAGACAGGAGGATTTTTGAGTATGTCTATTCTTTCTATAAATTATTCTAAGGAATTTATGGAAGCAATAAATCTTTCTGTAATTTTTTGTTTGAGTTTATTTAAGGTTAAATGCATAATAATTAAATATATTATTGGTTAAATAAATTGATACCTTTGCAAGGAATCCTTGTCATTTAAATTTTCCTGTATTTTATTTCATTTTGCATGTAATTTCAATACTCTTTCATTTGACAGTGTTTTTTTCCTATAAGTATTTAAACATGGAATTTTTCCTGCAAAAAAAACATCCTGAAATTTATTACCTGTCACCCAACCACCACTGTTATTTTGGCATCTGGCCCCCCTATAAAATGTTTGGCCAGTGCCATTGCCTAGTCATGTGTGCGCTGTACATTTATTTCTAAAGTTTATACAGCTATGAAATTCATGAGGCATCATTTCCCTTCTAAGGTATAAGGAGTGAAGGTAGCCTAGTTAGGCAATGTTTAGCCTAGTTCAAAAGAAATTCCCTGAACATTAGGCCAATGTAAGCTCTGGGTCTATCCTTGAAAGTTCTATTGATCTTTGCCTCTTGAGAAAGGTTCTTCAGCTCTGTTTGCAAGCTTTCAATTAGCTTAGTAGCTACTTCTTTATCTTGCATTTCATTAGTTTTACTTTAATTTATGAATAGTGGTTAAATAAGGTGATTTCCAATTTTTCTGTGTCAAATGATAAACTATACATGGCTGACATCTATTTTTATTAATGCTTTCAGCTAGGTAGCAGGTTTGAGAATATGGTGGCTGTTGAATTTAATAAAAAGAAAAGATTTTATTACAAAAAGACAGCATTTATAAAATAAGACTAGACAGTAGATACTAATCTGAAATTTTACTGCAATCTTCTTATTTTTTGTTAAGTTGCGTTCAAACATTCCAAGATTACTTATCGAACAAGCCCGGTTACGTGTCTTTAGCGTTTCAGGAGATGCAATGATGCCATTACACGTGGCATTTTGAACGAGTATTCAACATTGAGATCCACGGGCCGCTGTCCAAGGCGTGAAGATCAGCTTGTATCGAAGTTTGTTGTTAAAGCACAGCCTCTTTGAAATTAAAACATTGCTTTGAAGGCGAGAAGAAAGATCAGTGGTAAGAAATGACGTAGAGTCGCTTGGAGGCTTATATACCTTTTGTTGGCTCTGGGACAGAAATTAGCTCTAACAACTCAAAGCCAGTGCATATGACAGTGCCTCATGGAAGACTTCGGATACCAGGGGAGACAGAGCGCCGTCTAGTTTCCTTCAAAATTATGTAAAGAAAGGATACCAGAACTTAGTAGTAGATTTTGAAGTAGATTTTTCGCTCTCATCAAAATTACTTACTACTGCTTTCTACATCATTTTCTATTGCTACTGGATGTTATTACAACAAACCCAGTTCAAAGTGGGACTTGACTATTTCCTGACTTTTTATTTAATTTTGTTATCAAACTTTGTTGCCTTCTTCCGAATAAAGGCTATTAAATCGATATTTCTGGAAAGCGCTGCAATATTTTATCAGCTGTAGAGTAAAATATGGCAGAATGTCTTTGATTAAATGTACTAACCAAGTGTTGTGCTTCATCTTTCCCTGTGCATGAATGGCAGCTAAGAAAAGGGAACAAAATCTTACTTAGTGCTTGGTCTTTTTTTAAAAGAAAATCAAACCTGAATAAATTCATGCCACTAACCATAAATTATTTGACCATTTTGAATCAAGAAGATGCAGAAAGTTGCTCTTTACTTTTAAAGACAAAATTCGATGTCTAGAGCTGACTATTGAAATGCAAAATGTTAGTGTAAATAGTAAGGATACGAATCTATTATAAGTGCAAACTCTAAACCCTGTTCTTGGAAGCCTATTGAAGGAAACAAATGAAACATATAGTTGAATAAAAAACCTTAAGTCTTAGCGGGCTTATGAAACTAAGTGAATTGGTTCTAAGAGAAAAGAAATTTGTTATCTAGGAACTAAAGGTATTGAGTTTAAGAATCAATAGGCTAGCTAGTAAACGTGAGAAACCAAATCTTTTACTAAGCCTGTTAGCACGACAAATAATGGTAATTATCAGTCCCCAACCATGTCTATTCTATGTTTCCCTTTACTCTAATTATAAAATTTTTACTGAAAGTCTTTTTCAAAGTCTTTTAATTGTCAATTAAATACGATGAATATTAATTGCATTACTGAGAACAATGAAGCCCTTAAGGTGACTAGGCCAGCTGCATAGGCCTATTAAAAATGCAATGTAATCTGGAACCAGAACTAGGTTCAATTGTCTCTGACCCAAATAGTAAGATTGTCTCTTACCCAAATTGTAAAACCCGTCTATCAAAATCATAAAACATAAATCGAAAAAAAAGTCTCACGAGAGAACAGACACCGGGTTTACAGATAAGAGTATTTGCAAATTTCATGAAAAAATCCAAATAGTAATAATTAAAACTGTAAAACAAGTCTCACGAAAGAATTAGCACCCGGTACTTATAGAGTATTTGCAAAATTTATGAGAATATAACAGCAAGAGAGGCAATAGTTGCAGTTATTTAAATTTTTGCAGAGTAATAGACAAACTGCTTACTCTTCCTGAGGCTTCAGATAAATGTTGAAAGAGGTAGTGGGGAGTAGGAATTAATTAAAATCTTTCGCTATGCAGCTAAAATGTTACATTCCCATATCTAAAAGCACATAGATGGAAAAGGCAATGCTGGTCATCATCAGCCCCGCTAGGAAATTTTTTGGGGTAGCAAATACTGCTTAGTTTTCTAAGCAATAGAAACTTAGTTTTCAGCAAATTTAAATGAAAATATTTTTCTTTTTCTATTTATAAAAAGTACTTCAATGTATTTAAAAAAATGTATGTAATGTATTTATCGATAAGAAAATACTATTGTAGAGGTTGTGATGGCTTCAGTTATGTAAAAGATCATAAGTCTCACAGAATTTCCATTCATACAAAGAATAATATTCCTTTTCATCTAACTGTAACTATTTAGTATTAATATTAACAAGGACTTTTTACAAAAATTACTATTCATCGCCAAATTTTAAAGTATATCCAAATTTGATCCAAAATTGAAATTGCAGATTTAAACGTAGGGCGGTACTAATCAACATACAATTACTGATTTACACATTTTAAAAGCAGTTAACCGGGGATTTAAGGGACCGATACCTCAAATTATATCTTGGTTAGGCCTGGGTATGATTTGGAAAATAATCGCAAAATAAAATAAAAAAGAGCTTTTTAACTGAAAGCAAGGACCAGATTTAGAACCTATTTGAACAAAATATTCTTTGCATGAAGGGGGCTGTCTACTCCTTAGCTCCCAACTCTTTGCTGTGAAGTTTGGCTTTTTTCCAAATTTGTAAGAAAATGTGTAATTAGAAAAAAAATATTTCAAAATAAAACACTTTTGTTTAACGAACAAAGCGTTGAGAAGGGGGCAGTCCCCATTATATACAGAGTAATTTATTTTAAATTTTAAACTTGCTCCTTACTTTAGTTGAAAAACCTTTCTATTTGTTTAATTACATTTCATGAAACTGCAAGGTTTCATGAATACAATACTTTTGGTAGCCCAGAAACAACTATCAATATTTCAGTGATCTCAATTGGGATTTTGATGGATAATCAAACAGCTCATGGTAACGAACTGTAAGTAAGGACCGACCCGGCTCAATAGTAACCGAAACTCTAAAAAACAGAAATTTTGTTAAAAAGAATTGGCTTATTATGCTGATTTCTAATATACAAGTTTCATTAAGTTTAGTCTTACCCATTAAAAGCTGCGAGCCAGAAAAAATTTGTCTGATTTTCAAAAAAGGGGGAAAGACCCCCTAGAATTCATAGAATTATAATGAAAAACACATCATCAGATTTAGCGTATCAAAGAATACTGTTGTATAGGTTTCAAGCTCATATCTGCAAAAATGTGGAATTTTGTAATTTTTGCCAGAAGAAAGATCACGGACGCGTTTTTATTATTTTTTCCCCCAGGGGTGATCGTATCGACCCAATAGGCCTAGAACATCGGGAGATTGTTTATTCTAGTATGAAAAGGGCTGTCTGCTCCTTAGCTCCCTACTCTTTACTGTGAAGTTTGGCTTTTTTACAAATTTGTAAGAAAATATGTAATTAGAAAAAAGATTTTTCAAAAAACTAAAACACTTTTGTTTAACGAACAAAGCGTTGAGAAGCGGGCAGTCCCCATTATATACAGAGTAATTTATATTTATTTTAAATTTTAAACTTGCTCCTTACTTTAGTTGAAAAACCTTTCTATTTGTTTAATTACATTTCAGAGGGTCACTAATTACCGTTACTTTCTTCTGGGTCAAAATTGTTGTCCTTTCCTGTATTGGAGAGAAAAAAGCTTTGTGAAAAACATACAGGGAATTCCATTTCATGGAACTCTGCGTGAAATATAAATTGTCGAAACAAGGAAATCAAATTACAGGAAGATTCTAACTAAGTTAATGATTGGTTGCATTTTGTGCACATTTCATTAGCAATGCTTAATCAACGGGGTTCTTCCATCACGTTTTGATTTTGATTTTATTTATCTGATTATCGATAATGGTGTCAGCAATTTTATCTTCAATATCTTTTTGTGCTCTCTAGCTTGTTAATTAGATTCCTTGGCTTGATAAGTTGCGCTTAACACAGTTTAATTAAAAATCGACCCTTGATTTAAGTTTGCAGATGATTTGTATGTGTTGTAGAAATCCTTAAAATGACATTGACAAGTTCAAGCTTATATTAAGCGTACCCAAGAACAACTTCACGCCCAGTAGCAGTGCCATTTTTAAATTTCAGAATGAAACCAAAATGTAGTAAGAACATAATTTTTGTTTAAAGTGGCTTATTATTTCCTTGACTTGACGGATCATACCCTTGGCCTACCTTAGCAACGAGTTAATCTTTTTTCTAACTTAATTTATTGTACTTCAGAGCAGCACTATTACTTTGTAGCTTTTCTTTTGGTGATCAGCAAATTTCAGCACAGCAATGGTAAGAATGGACACTCGAACATTTAATGAGAGAAAAGAGAAATAATCCTTTCTCTTTCACATTTTTTAATCCTTTCTTCACAAAGAAGTGAAGAAAAAAACCTGAAACGATTCTTAAAGTAAACTTCTTAACAATCATTTAACGTCAAAATTGTGCAGAACATATTATGTCTAAGAATTCTGTATATCTAATTATTTCTAGAGCATAATTTTTGCTGCACCTAAAGAATTTTTACAAACACTATCCCTCATAGCTGCAGCTTTCAAGTCTTTTTATTGCTATATAATTTTTCTTCTGGTATTAAAAAATATCAAAAAATTATAACTTGAATTTTGACAAAAATTGTCCTAAGAAGCATAGAGTGACCGAAAGTAGCCACTTCAATACTTTATACTCTGATTTTTTCGTGGAATTTTCGAAAGCTTGTCAAAACTTGCCCTGGTTTCAACATGAAGCAATAAGAGAAATCCATAAAAAGATAATTGTATTTATAAAATAATCAAAACAAAATTTGTATATACCAATATCACAGAAGTGCAAACCCTTCGCAGCAGGCAGTGCAAACCAAAAACGTTTTTAACGTGAAAACTCACTCTAGAAAACTTAGACAATTTGAGTATGAATACATAGTCAGTCAAACAATTAATATATATATATATATATATATATATATATATATATATATATATATATATATATATATATATATATATATATATATATATATATATATATATATATATAATCTAACAAGAGCTATACTCGTAACAAGTTCATAAAAATCTTTCAACAGAATCTGTTACATAGGTAAGCTGACCACAGCAATAAGAACTACATTAAGGCTCAGAACAATTTTAGTTTTCCTAGATTTGATGCCTTAGATTCATAGATAAACATAGCCAACATTTTAGGTAGACGGCAATGAAAGAATTTTCTGACAGACTTTGACCCCCCCCCCCCCCTCAAAAAAACTTTATCATTGCTCTAATCTTACCCCCGAGGCTATTCGCAAAATCTTAGGATCAAGACATTTCTTTTCGTATATAGGTGTGCATATATTGCACACCTATATACGATATATATTTTATCTATTTATAATATAATAAATATATTTATTGTGCATATATTTATTTGGGTATATATTATATTTTCTGTTTTCAACCTGAAAAACCAAAAGGACGGTTCTAGGGGTTTAAAGACGTCAAAAATCAATACAATAGTCATCAATAATGTATCTGCCTCAAATTTGCACAGGAATAACTGTTTTCTATAGAAACAGTAAATACAGAGTACAAAGTTTGTACAGAACGTACAAAACGTTGGTCAACACTCTTCTCATAACCCTTTTTCCTTCTTTTTTTTCGCAGTTAACCGTTTAGTCATATGAAGAACAAAATATTCTACTAAATTACAAGCAGGTTTTATTTCAAAATTGGAAAGGGAACCATAATAAAAGCAGGAAAAACTTCCCTTTAGTTCAGTTTTTGTTTTGAGTTATTTTTACAATAATGAAATTTAAAAAAAAAAAAAAACGGCACAAAGGAATTTATTGACTGCTCGTAAAAATTAGGGATTTAATTGAAATTGTTTTACATTGCTGTGTGACCAGCAAAAGTAGGTAACAATTACAATGGGTACCTGAATAATATGGCTTCATTGTCAGGTAATCTTAGTGATCTTTATGACTGATCTAAGTCAGACTGATCTAAGGTGGAAGTATAATTTTTTTTTTCGTCCTCACTCGTCACCCCTACCTCCATTGAAGTAAATATGACTAAAAAAGCGCGTTCAAAAAGAGTGCCAGATGAGCCCATTCGTTTCAGACACGATTAAAGTAAGATGACTAATTTTTTATTTAAAACGTAAGCCGTTCTAATTTAAAAAAGCAAGTAAAATGTCAAAATAAAATTGAAATAAAAGGTACACGGATGAGGATGTAGTTAATAGATTTAGTAAATCTTAATTGTCAAAAGCTGGAATGGATTGAAATGCGAGATTTATGCATTTCAAAACAATACTTCAATCTTATCTTTAAGCACACCAATGCTTACCATTTTCTATGTTAGCTATCGTACATTATTTAAAACTACAATATTTTTCAATAAAAAAAAAAATAAAAAGGAAAAAAATTTATAAAATCTTTCTTTGGAACAATTCACCTCAGCAAAATTGCAAAACCAAACCAAAACCTCTTTCTTTATTTACCAGACACTATTAAGCAGGTTTTCCCAACCCAATTCCACCTATCTCGCAAGCAAATTTTCAGCAGACCGTATGCCATTTAAAACACAATCATTAACACTAACTCCCTTATATGACGCACCGGTAACTATAATTGGCAAACTCTCCTTAGAAATAGTTTCGTCAATAGCGTTAACACGGCCAGTATGTCCTACTGTATACTGGGGAATGCAATCTTTCAGTATCTGTACAGATTTCCGGTGCGGTTCTTCGTTAATCCCTAATGTCTTCGAAAGAGAGAATTTGCAAATTTCTTCAAGTTCTGTAGGAGTCGTAGGCTGATATCGATTGCCACCGTACATAACAGTCAATATCGTCTTGTCACCCTAGAAAACGAATATTATAATGAAGATTCCTTCAGAAAATAACTAAAGTAAAAATTATAGTTGAAAAACTCGCACAAAAATAACATCCATGGGCACTAGCTTATTTTGCTCCATGCAACACAATCTACCTCACGAGATTTATATTTTCATAATAGATGGCAGACTAATCATTATTTACTGTTATGTTCACAAATTAATACGATGTAAGATCGTCATTTTTCTGACAGAAGTGTAGGCAGGATTTCGTTTTGGGAGGATTTCGACACATTAAAGGACAGGTCAAACTACTGAAAAGTCCTTTAAAAGCCGTTATGCAATCAGGATATCCTCGTTTTCATTGGGCTTATCGCCTTGAAAAAAAGAGCACTAAATTTAAAATTATCTTTGAAAATAACCAATATGAATGCCAAAAAGGGTAACCCATACAGAAAATATTATTAAAACTACTAGCACTTAATAATATGCATTTAATGAATTGATCTAGAGTACCAAACATAGTTATTCAGTTCATTATTTGAATTATTCACATGGAAGAGAGAAGGGGGGTTATCAGGCAAACATTGTTCATTGAGTATGACACCTATTTCGCTCCAGATCACACCGATTTTGCTCCAGACAGCACCATTATGCTGCATGAAAGAGTATTTTTCAAGGCAGGTGGACGAGTAATAGTAACTTGTCAGTACGTCCTTTGCTGAATACATTACCAGACTGTTACCTACCCAACATAAGTGGACGTAGCAGGGACGTACGAAGGGGGGAGGGGCGACCTCTCCCCTGATATTTATAATGTTCTAGAATTTTTGGGCGCTTATTATTCAAATTATCATATAAATTCGTTTTTTGTATGATTGCTTCTCTAGGAGAGGGGGTGAAAGAATTTTCCGCAGAATTTTTGTCAAGGGGAGAGTTTTCCACATGATAGGAAATTTTCTGGAGGAGAACTGGTTGTCCGCGGGGGACAACCAGTTTTAAACACTTTTAAATTTGAAAATTCGATCGTTATTAATACGCTTGAGGGAATTTTCCACGGGGGAGAATTTTTATGGGGGGGAGGGAGGATTCTTCTTGAGTTTATTCTCTTTTGAGATTGCAGCAATGCCCGACGAATAGGCTACTAGTAAATACAAATTCTAAGGCTCAACCTGTTAAGAGCACCGAGTCTACTATGCCGCAGTGTTGTACCCTTCTTTTTCATTTGTGACTATCTTAGGAACTACATTTAATTTTGAGAGTTCGTTGGCTGTTCATGTTCCAGAGCTGGCGAAGAAATGAAATTGTGGTTTACGGATGTTGGTGGTCATCTCTTGCTTAGGTTTTCTGGTTTACTAACTGAAACCGGCATAACCGACATTTATTCTCGCTCTCCTAGATAATTTGTGTTTGTGAGTTCTCAATAATGAGCATCTGAACAATGGTTTGTCGGGAATTTAGAAACAAGATCTAAGGGTATACTTTTGGAAAATATTTATTGACTACAACTCGAGCCTGAAATCACTAAAATTGACCAAGTCTTCACGAGCGCCATTTTCAGTTGACGATCCACTCAGTCCACTTCTTGCTTTCAAGTTCTCAGTATCATATATTACTACCACCTGCTTTCCCAGTGCTCCTTTGATATCCGAGATCAAAACGAAACAAATTTCTTCCCAACCCAGTAACCTGACAAAAATCATCCGTGGCCAAATTTTCAAATGAAAATTTTCCTACAAATTTCCTTTCTGAAGAAAGGATAAGTGCACTCAAACATCCCAAAATTGCTTATCCGAAAAGTCCGGTTATTTATCCTTAGCGTTTCAGGAGACGTAAATTATGTCAGAGGTTACTTGAAACGGTCTGGGGTAGTGGTCTGATAAGTTACACCTGCTAACCCAGGAAAATGCAGGATTACTGAGGATAAGTGACGTCATATGCGAACAAAAATATAATCTTTTCAAACATGGAAAAATATGTAAAATAACATGGAAATAAAAAAAAGAGACAGTAATTATGAAATGTAACACACCTTCAAGGGTTTGTAAATCAGCTATGTTTGCGGTAGAGTACACGTGATTAATGTTGTTGTTGGTCTAGTTGCCTATGGTGTTTCAGCTAACAAGCTGTCAGATAAGTATTTATTGTTATCTTTAACGGATTACACCGAGGAAACTTAATATTACGATTGAATGATTCGAATAAGGGAACGCATTCGATGGGTTTTTGTTTTTGTCTTTAATAATGTGAATTAACTTTAAATAAACATTCCAGGCCGTTCTCAGCAAAGCCCATATTTAAATGAAATAAGACCTGCAAGTAAATGCTATCGTTAAAACTAAAACAGTCCCAGAATAATTACTTTAAGGAAGTTCAACCGCGAGTGAACAGGAAACAACACGAAACGGGCAACTCAGTCAGGTATATACCAATAAAGCACATGTTTTTAATGCGATTCTTGCTCTTTAGCAGCTAGCTTAAAAAGTATTTTTATCAGAGGTTTATTGGTATAGGCTATTGGGTTTGTAATATAATTTGTTAAATCACTTTTAACAACAAAAAGTGAATAATATATGACGAGAAAAGATAAGCATTTCTCGGCATGAAAACGATGCTGAGAAGAATTCTAGGTAAGCCATATATATCAACTGACTTACCTGAGGAAAAGAACAGGTGTCAAAACAACTCCGAGAACAGGCAAATCTTGAGACGATGGCACAAGGAATCCAAATGCATCCATTTGTAATAAATATTTTCCAGAATATTAAAAATTAGATAGCCCAAAAATGACACACAATCTCACAGTTTGAAACAACACTTAAAACGACAGGGGAGGGCAGAGGGGTCAGAGGAATTTGCCTGGTTGGTTATATAAAACCAAATAAAAGGTACAATTTTTTCTTCACATTTTCAGGGATCTACAAAAAAAAATTGCTGAAAATCCCCACTAAACAGTTCATATTACACTACTATACCATGAAAAAAACCGACTTTTTTCATAAGAAGATTGTATTTCGCATAACTATTTTGTTTATTTTATTTTTCTTCGGATTTCCAGAGGCAGAAGGTACTGTGAACCAATATTTTCGGGGGGGGGGGTTGCACAATCAGTATTTTCTGTTAATATGTGCCAAAGAGCCCACAACAGTATTCCATGAAAGGAACGGCAATTTTTTTCGAAAACAATTTGTATTTTGCATCGTTATGCTGTTTATAATATTTACCAAATTATTATACCTTCTATCATGCTATTTTTAGAGCAAAATAATCCCCATAATTCCCTCCTGAAAACCTGTATAAAAAATGCATCTTAGTTTACCCTGGAACAAACGAAACTTCTCCACACAAAGTTTTGCTTTACATCATAATTTGATTTGTAAATTAACCAACAATGATTTGTAAATTAACAATAAAAATGTTTACTGAATGGTGTTAGCTCATCAAATAGATTGGACAAAAAAAGGTGAAAAAAAATGAGAAGAAAAGAAATTATTAAATTAGCAAAAAGAAAGTTCTGTAAAGCTAAACGCAAAAAGGGTGAGAACTTAATTTATTGATGACAAAATGGAAGTAAATCACGCGAAACTAAACCAACAAAAACACATAACAGAATTAAGTCAATGGAATTAAAAACCACCTTTAACACCTAAGTATTAGTAAGGAGAATTTATCCCCACCCCAAAACATCAGAACTTTCAGAAATTTCAAGAAAACTTTTCACCCTGATCATAAGTAACCCGTCGACAAGAGTTTACATGAAAAGGTAGCAAGTTGGTAACAGCTATTTTACCCCATTATGACATTGAAAATAATATACATAATGAAAAGCAAAAATTAATTAAAGGAAATGGAAAGCAAGAAACGAAGAAAAAGAGAAAAACAGTATAGAAAAGCAGCAAAAGCATAATCCGAAAAGGGAGAGGACCTTCTCCATTTATTCCTTTCAAATGAGCCCTCTCCCAATATTCTACGGCCACTGCTTCGCTACGAATACCCCTAGTCAAAAGGAGGGGGGACACACCACTGCTTCCCATGCAAAAAAACAATTTTACTCAGGACGAGGGATTGAATTTTCTATTTTCTTAGTGATACTGTGGAGTTTGGACTAATCTGAAACAAACAATTTAATAGAGCATAAGTAGTACAATGGGATTCCTTATTTTATCCTCTTTCCAAATATTATGGATGTTTGTCTACAATGCATCGCCCTTGGTGTTCCCAGATATAGTCTTAGCAAATAGGAAACCATAAAACCAACACTAAAACAATGAAATACTTACTTTATAATATGCAGCATGTTTCTATTAATTAGATTATCATACAAAACCTTCCACTATTATCCAAATTTAAAAATTATTTTCATTAATATTTTATCAATACCAATTGACATCGTTTCAATTTGGGTAAATTGTAAATTGCGAAAATTACCCAATTTTACGAGCTTTGCTCTCTGTTGGGGGTATATGTTTTTTTGTTATGTTCATTTATTCCTTGTTTTTTTGGAAATAAAATGTTCAGTGGTGAAATTGAATTTCATCAGGTCAAGAACAGAGCTATCTGTTATACGACACATCGCGAGACAACGAAGAAATACATCATTACAAGAAATATATAGGCAAGAATATAGAAAAAAGAAATATATCATTAAGAATATTATTAAGGACCAGTAGGAAGGGCCAGAGTGCATTGTCAGAAAGTAACCATGATATTTGGGAAGAGCATAAAATAACGAATCTTATAGTACTACTTCATTTTTATTAAATTTTCCTTCAATATAATATATAAATAACAGTTTATATATATATTTCAATATAATACTTATTTCCTTCAGAGCAGCCCAAACCTACAGAGTTACCCTTGTCTATTCTGGTGACAAACCTGATTGTAAATTCCTAGCCCTGACAAGATACCACTGTCCATGGATAGTGTTTACATCAGCCGCTGTAATTATTCTAACAAAACAAATTCATAAATAAATCCTACATTACCGGTGAGAGACCGATGGATATCGCCAAGCCTCTTATTTGAGAGTCCTTCGGTTCAAACCTGACCGCTGGTCGCAACGATGAATTATACGTGTAAAGTGTGCACAATTTTGAAATAAACCAAATAATACAAAAACTTTCGCGTTATTCCTTGGGACCAATAACAAATAATTTTAGGTGATTTTTGTGTTTTAAACGTTGTATTGTATTTTCAAGCTTGTTCTGAAGTTTTAAATGATGTGATACATCTGTTGTTTATTTGTTTACGATTGTAGATTCCACTTTTAAATCTCGAAACATATTATGATTTGATAGTAACAACTCTGTTATTCCAAAATTTGGTTTTGTGAACTAACAGAAATTTGCCTTCAACAATCAGGACAGCAGAAACAAACCACTTTTACTTCGAAAGAATTTTTTGAATTAGTAGTGTTCCAATTGCTCTACTAGATAATGGGACGTAGAATTAAAATTTAGCTCCCTTCTTGTTTTATGTCGTAGAGCTATAAATTACTGTCTTGTTGAGACTTTTTAAAAACGTATTTTAAAGTTTTGATCATTATGGGCCGTAGTTCATCACATAGTTTTATTCATTGTTTTAACCTACATTTATACATTATCTTTGTCTACTATGGATGGTGCGCGTAGTAGCCATGCGATCTGTGTGCCATAAAGGAGCAGATCCAAGAGGTGGTTTTGGGGCATATACCCCAAATGTACATAATAATAACAATAAAGATATTAAACTAAAATCGTAAAGCATAAGACTAGAATTTAAAGCGCGTAAAACAATGTTTTATACATTGTTTTAACGCCATTCATTGTTTTAACCTACAATTATGACGTTGTTAATCCTCTTGCATACGAAGATGCAGTTTTTGCAAAAAAAATGAATTTCATTTTTAACGTTGTTTTGTTAATTGCAAAAGCACGTAAATGTAGCGATATCCTTTAAAATGAGTTGTTTAACAACTCTCTATGATGTTCCAGTACATTGCTAGCAGCGAAAAAATAAAATAAAAAAGGCCACATTAGTGCTACCCATGAACAAAAATGATTTTCCTTTTTGTCCAAGCCAGACAACTGTAAATTTCCTGGATAATAAGAATATTAAGAATAATGTAATAAGAATAACCAATAAGAATATTAAGTAAAGGTTATGAAATGTCTGCAAAAAAGAGGCACAATCCCAAAAATTATATAAAAACAGAACTTACTCTAGCCTTGACACCAACCCAGAAAACAAAAACAATTCGTTCTCACCCACACCCTAACAAAAGTAAGATTAGGTCTATCCCCACTTCGCTATTTCGCTGTTCGCTCCGACAAAAGAAGGAAGTGATAAAATCGAATGGATTCAGAAGAGATCACTCCAAATCATCTATGGAAGCTTCCCGTTGCCTTACTTTTTTTTTATCTAAAAGCAATTGAACTTGACTCCTTTTTTGTCCGTCCTGAGAAACTGTGCATTAAGTTTAGCTCAACACTCTCCTCCATCCCATCTACAAAAACTTCCTCCCGCCTCCCTTTGTACGACTTAGATCACGACACTCCAGTGAAGCGGTTATGAAAGTTCCAAAAGTGACACCGGCTTAATCCAGGTCAAGGCGCTATTCACGAAGCTTTGTTTGTGCTTTTAATATTTCGAAGCTTGTGCGTTTTGATAACATTTGTGCTCGTTGGTAAATTCTTCTTGTGTTAACCGTACTATAATTATTATATTATTTTTGATTAAAGATGTTTCGGTCATCATCGCCTGACTACTCTAACTAATATTACAATTCCCTTGAATTGACAAAGCCGTGGTCTCCTGGATCTATGCCCGACAGCTAGCCACTGTTTTACTGAAGGGTTGATAAAAGCTTTAAATGTTTTAAGACGATACTTAGCATATATAAAAGGCCTCTCCTGGTTCATGCATACGACAAAAAGCACGAGAAGGCTTCACTATCATGTTTACTTTGAAAGACTATTTATATGTTACGAGATCAAGTGAGGAAACATTGTAACAGAAACTCTACTTATGAGATTATGAAGAACTGTTTCTTTTTTTGAAATAAGTTGAAAAAAACTTTTCTACAAAATGAGTTTTTCAAAGAAAAGTAAAGAACTCCATTAAACCAAAAATAAGCGAAAATAGAAACAAATAATCTACCAAGCGTGAAACTACCACAAATCAGCATCAATAAATAAATGAAACCCAAAACGAACAGAAATCAGAGGCAACGCTGAAGCGTTGCCTATAGTAAAGGCCATGCGGCTCCAATGTTTTCTTATTTTTTTTCCCAGAGGCACTTCATACGGAAAGGGTCGTCGTAGAAACTTCAAAGGGGGCTTATTCGATTGGAAATCGAGAGTTCTAGTGCCCTTTTTAATACTCAAAAGTGATTGGAGGGCAACTAGCCCCCCCCCACGCCCATCATTCCCCAAACCACATCCAATCAAAGTTTTGAGATAGCCATTTGGGGGCGTATAAGGTTTTTATAGAAGGCGTTGTCGTAGAAACTTCAAAACAAGCTCATTTGATTAGAAATTCAAAGGGATAGTATCCTTTTTAATGGTTAAAAGTGATTGGAGGACCATTAGCCCCCCCCCCCCCGCCCATCATTCCCCCAAACACATCCAATGAAAATTTTGAGATAGCCATTTTATTCAGCGTAGTTGATTTTCAGATAGAAAATATATTTTTGAGGAGGACACTCTCTCACAACTCTCAGGGTAAGGATTCTAAGTTATGCCCTGGGGGCGTATAAGGTTTTTAAAGAAGGCGTTGTCGTAGAAACTTCAAAAAGTGCTCATTCGATTTAAAATTCAAAGGGCTAGTGCCCTTTTTAATAGTCGAAATTGATTGGAGGGTAACTAGCCCCCCCCCCCCACGCCTATCATTTCCCCAAACACATCCAATCAAAATTTTGAGATAGTCATTTTGTTCAGCGTAGTTGATTTCCAGATATAAAATATGTTTTTGGGGAGGACACTCCCCCACAACCCTCAAGGCAAGGGTTTTAAATTATGCCTTGGGGGGCCGTATAAGGTTTTTATAGAAGGCGTTGTCGTAGAAACTTCAAAAAAGACTCATTAGATTGTAAATTCAAAGGGATAGTGCCCTTTTTAATAGTCGAAAGTGATTTGAGGGCGAATAGCCCCCCTCCCCCCACGCCCATCATTCCCCCAAACACATCCAATCAAAATTTTGAGATAGCCATTTTGTTCAGCGTTGTTGATTTCCAGATATAAAATATATTTTTGAGGAGGACACTCCCCCACAACCCTCAAGGCAAGGGTTTTAAATTATGCCCTGGGGGACGTCTAAGGTTTTTATAGAAGGCGTTGTCATAGAAACTTCAAAAAAGGCTCATTCGATTGGAAATTCAAAGTGCTAGTGCCCTTTTCAATAGTCGAAAGTGATTGTTGAGCAACTAGCCCCACCCCCAGGCCCATTATTCCCGAAACCACATCCAATCAAAGTTTTGAGATAGCCATTTCGTTCAGCGTACTTGATTTCCAAATAGAAAATATATTTTTGAGGAGGACACTCCCCCACAACCCTCAAGGTAAGGGTTTTAATTTATGCCCTGGGGGGGCGTATAAGGTTTTTATAGAAGGCGTTGTCGTAGAAACTTCAAGATAGGTTAATTCAATTTGAAATTCAAAGGGCTAGTACCCTTTTCCAATAGTCGAAAGTGATTGGTGGGCAACTAGCCCCCCCCCCCCCCCACGTCCATCATTTCCCCAGACACATCCAATCTAAATTTTGAGATAGTCATTTTGTTCAGCGTAGTTGATTTCCAGATATAAAATATGGTTTTGAGGAGGACACTCCCCCACAACCCCCAAGGCAAGGGTTTTAAATTATGCCCTGGGGGGCATATAAGGTTTTTATAAAAGGTGTAGTTGTAGAAACTTCAAAATAGGCTTATTCAATTAGAAATTCAATGGGCTAGTGCCCTTTTTAATAGTTGAAAGTGAATGGAGGGCAACCAGCCCCCCCCCCACGCCCATCATTTCCCCAAACAGATCCAATGAAAATTTTGAGATAGCCATTTTGTTCAGCGTAGTTGATTTCCAGATGGATAATATGTTTTTGGAGAGGACACTCTCGCACAACCCCTAGGGCAAGGGTTTTAAGTTATGCCCTGGGGGCATATAAGGTTTTTATAGAAGGCTTTGTTGTAGAATCTTCAAAAAAGGCTCATTCGATTAGAAATTTAAAGGCCTAGGGCCCTTTTTAATAGTCGAAAGTGATTGGAATGCAACTAGCCCCCCCCCCACGCCCATCATTCCCCCAAACACATCCAATCAAAATTTTGAGATAGCCATTTTGTTCAGCGTAGTTGATTTTCAGATAGAAAATATGTTTTTGAGGAGGACACTCCCCCACAACCCTCAAGGCAAGGGTTTTAGTTATACCCTGGGGTGGCTCATATAAGGTTTTTATAGAAGGGGGCATACATTTTGCCTCCTCAAAAATATGTTTTTGAGGAGGACATTCCCCCCGAAACCCTCAAGGCAAGGGCTTTAGTTATACCCTGGGGGCATATAAGGTTTTTGTCGTGGAAACTTCAGTAAAGGTTCATTCGATTGGAAATTCAACTAGGGCTAGTACCCTTTTTAATAGTCGAAAGTGAGTTGAGGGCAACTAACCCCACTCTCACGCCCATCTTTTCCCCAAGCATAACTAATAAACATGTTGAGACAGCCATTTTATTAAACGTAGTTTTAAGTTCTGGAAATTAGGTCTTTGAGGACGACAGCTCCCCCACAGTCCTCAGGGCAATGGTTGTAAGTTAAGGATTCTCCGAATCCTTCCTATTATTTCTTATGGAAGGGATGCTCGTATAAACTTTAGAGAGGGCTCATTTCATAGGAAATTGAAAGTTCTTGTTCACTTTTTAAAAGTCTAAAGAGATTGGAGGGCAACTAGCCCCCCTCCCCTCCTCTACCCCCTAAATTCATCAGATAAAAATTTTGAGATAGACATTTTGTTAAAATAGTTCAAAGTTCTGATAACAAAAAACTCCGGTGTCGACAGAGCCCACCAAGGCCCGGAGGGTAGGCGTTGTACGTTATGCCCTGGGGGCATATAAACAATCAAACAATCATTAAATAAACAATCAATGCAAGCAAACATACAATAGATATTAATGTAAATTAATAACTAAATTTAGTGCTTATATTAATGTAAATTAATATATCAATTTTTGCTGGGGGGAATTTAACGGGCAGGAATTATCAGCAGGAAAAGAAAATGTTCTTTGAGGGGGGAGGAATTTCCCAGGGGTGGGTTTTCCAAATGTTAATTATTCAGGGAGGGGACGACTAAACCCATTCGTTAATATTATAAATTTTACGTCTGAAAGTAACGGGAATAAAGAATCAACGGAAATGTCAGAGATAGCACTTCAGGTTCCTTTAGACGATTTTGTTCGTGTCTTTTGAAAAAAGACATTTTAAAAACACAGATTATTTTCAGTTGTATTACTTTCTCTGTGGCAGCTCAATTATGCATGTGAGGGGGGAGGCTTCCCCCCACCACTGTCTACGCTAAGGTTTCAGTTTTTATCTCAAGGTTTAAAAATGAACACAATGCGATAAAACTATAACTCAAAACAACATATATACAATAATATATGCACATAACACAGAACAATTAAACAAAATTGCGTATTATGAGTTGAGGATCACCCAAATGATGGCCCAAGGGGCTCAGCATTCCACAATCTATAAAATCAATCCTGCAATGACTGAAAATATAAAGTATTTTTGAGTATTTTAACGTCTTCCACAACTCAAACGGCCCAACATTCTACAGCCCAATGAGTCTGTCTAATCTCCTAAATCGGGAGCGGAGGAGATAAGTGAAGTTCCGCCCCGTATTGGATGAGTTTCCAACCTCACCCTCCCCCTCTCCTACTGTCTACGCTAAAAATTTTCTTCTTTATGCCAAGTACGCCGCCCCCACCCCAGACTTTAATAAGGTAAAGTTTTGTATGGGAAGAACACATAGTAAATCTATTAGAATTATCCAGTTATAAAGTTAAAATACATACTCTGTGATAGATACAAAATTGCTTTGGCACACAAATCCTATTAAGGTCAATTCCAAAGAGTCGCGATCCCTTTAGGTCAGCAAGTGAAATGGTCTAAACCCCCTTATTGGAGCTATTTTTTCAATCCATTCATTGTTGTCAATCGCTGTCCACAAGTTATGCAAGCTGTCTATTTCATATATAAGGTTTTTATCAAAGACGTATCCGTTCTAGTTCTAGATCCGTTTTTTAAAGTCAAGAATAATCGGACAGTAAGAACCCCCCCCCCCCCATGCCATAAAACCTCGAAAATTTTTGAGATCAAAACCGAACAAAAATTGATTAAAAAAAACTCCGAAAAACAAATTCCTTAAATGTATGTACATATCAATCTGAACTTAACAATTACAGATACAAATATCTTTTAAAATTCAAACTCAAAACGAACAGAAATTACTATTAAAGAGTACATGAAACCAAAAAACAAACAGAAATTAAATAAATAGTCATAGCAAAAAACATAAATCATAAAATAGATGAATTTATATAAATGAATAAATAGATCTTAAAGCGAGTAATGCTTAGATTGAATATGAAAATCCAGCTTAAACCGAAAAAAAATATTTTGTTATTAAAGTATAAATGAAACTTAAAAGGAACAGAAATTAAATGAACAAGCAATGCGAACCAACATACAATATATATTAATGTAAATGAATAAATAAATCTTAAAACGAGTGAAACTTAAATTGAATATGCAAATCAATTTTGAATCAAATAAAAATAACTACAAATAAGAGTTTGGGTATGGCCTCACTGTAGAAGCCTAAAACCTACTGCGTCATTGGCACTTTACTGGAAAAGAATTATATTACAAATGTTTTGTTTTGTACTTAATATTTAAAATAAATATTAAAATTACAGTAAAATTTTGAACTGATGAGCTTTCAGCAATTAATATCATTATACATCAAATATTCAGTTTAATTTATTACTTCTTTCCAAGATTGGTCAAGACAAATATAGTTTCACTACGAACAAAATTTGGATACTGCCCCCTTCTTTACTATAAAAACCTAAAGCCTTTTGCGCCATTGGCGCTTCACTGAAAACGAATTACTCGTATATTATATATTTATTCTTTTCCAGTTCTTACAGCATTGAAAATGAAGTAAAAATTGCACTGAAAAAACAATCTTGAACTGATGGATCTTTCAACATTTAATATCATTATATATCTAATATTCAATTGGATATTGTTTATACTTTCCAAGACTGTTCAAGACACATATAGTCAAGGAGGCACACTTGTGCCTCTTTAAAGAGACGGCCCATCACAATGTTAAGCGATTTCCGGTCCTAGCGGTCGCAGAGAGACAGTGGTGATTGCATTTTGTAGCCCGAGCCCCAACTAAGAAACGTGCAAAATTTCATCTCCCTCCGACTTTATCTTCATGGGTAAAAATGGGCCGGAAGTTTCGACCATCCGACCACAGCCTCCCTTTAACGTTGTCCGATTGGGCTGAAATTTAGAGGTTAAGCTTTCCTGGGGCCCGGGAGCTTATCCTCAAAATTTCAGCTCAATCCTATCACTCCTTCCCTGTTTTCCAAAAAACAAATATAGCCACACAATGTTCATTTCGCTTTTTTTCAGCCATGCCTACAGGCCACAGTTGGCAACGGATCCGGGTGAATGAGGACTCATTCGTAGCGGAATTTGACCTGTTAGGGCCTTTTGATATTTTCAGACCGAAAAAATTATCCCCCGAATTTACATTTACGAAAACCCTCGTTTTCCTATAAGGGCCCATGTTAATTTTTCCCACCACAGCCCCCCTTTAACGTTGTCCGATCGGGCTGAAATTTAGAGAATAAGCTTTCCTGGGGCCTGGGAGTTTATCCTCAAAATTTAAGCCTGACTGTCAGGCGGAAGATCCGGGTTCGATTCCCTGTCAAGAGAAAATTTTTTATGTACTGAATTTAAAGTTTAAAAAAGAAACTCAGTTTCTTTTTTAAATCCAATCTATCAAATCCTTCGGCTCAACAGGCGTCTCCAGATTAATATCACAGTCGGCCTTCAGGTTACAGGTAAATCTCCACTGCTTTGATAACATGCCGTATACCCGCATGCTCGAAAAAAAGTTGAAAAAAGAAAATCATACTGTGCATTTGATTTGAGTATTCAGGAATTAAAAGCCTTAACACAAGAATCTTCAAAAGTGGGGGGTTTGGGAGGCGGCAGCCCCCCATCTTTAACTCCTGAAAAGATCAGCTAACAGTTTGTTAAGCAATAATAAGTAATAAACTGCACAAAAACGTGCAAAATTATTTGAAAAAAAAACTACGTTTTCTAAAGAGTTAAAGAGACTGAGTCACAAGTTCAAACCTTAAAACGTACTGGGATTAGGAGGTGCAGTTGGGGGCTAACGCCCCCAAACCCCTGCTTCTGTATATGACAGCCTCGCAAAGGAATTTCCTGACCGATGGAAATTTGTTGATGACCTAACGGTTGTTGAAACTTGCTTCAGAAATTTAATAAGTGACCCTATGAGTATCCTCAATGAAATTGGAGACGAGGCCATAGACTTAGACATGACAGTAAACCCCTCTAAGTCCATGATAATGCCCATTTGTTTCCTCAAATCCTCGCCCTATTTTTTTAATCCTATCTCTCCTGAAATTTCTGTGTCCTCACTTAAACTACTTGGGGTCACAATTTCTTCAAATTTAAAGTGGGATATCCACGTTAATGACATCATCCATAGAGCTAATGTGTCTATCGCCCTCCTTAAGCTCCTAAATAAATTCAGCGTTCCCCCTTCTCACTCCTTAAGAATTTACACGTCTTTTGTCCGCCCGCATCTAGAATATGCTTGTCCAGTTTGGCACCCTGGTAACTCTCGCGGCGAATCGGAAAAAATCGAATCAATTCAAAAAAGAGCCTTGCGAATACTTTTCAAAGTAGGCACGGTGCCGTACTCTCTGCTTCTAAAAAGAGCTAGTCTGAAAACCCTGGAGCAAAGGAGGGTTTCATTGTGCCTCCGTTTTGCAAAAAATGCCATAACAAACCCTCGGACGGCAAATATTTTCCCCAAACGTCACTCCCCATCCAGATTACGGCCGCCTCGAGCTGTTTCTGAGCCCATCCCTGCTTTGTCCCCCATTCGCTGCGTTACTTCCAGATACGAGAAAACTTTTATCCCCTTCATTACAGAGAAAATGAATAAAATGTCTCAATAGTTTCTTTTTTTTCCTCTTTTTTGTTTATTAGCTGATGGTACTGCCCCGGTTATTGCACTCTTTTGCTTGCCCCCCCCTTTCTTGACCAGTTTTTATTGTTTTTAACTCTTTTATTGATTTACTGTAGTGTAATTGCTGACACTTTCTTAGCATCCCTTTTAATTTAAATGCATTTATTTCTCGTTCTCAGTTTTGTTTGACCAGTTTTTAATTCTTTTTTGTCTCGCTATATTTTTATTTTGACAATTTTTTTTTTTTTTTTTAATGTTTTAATTGACTTTTTACAGTTTTAATTATTGACTTTTAAATGATGTTCATTATGGTTTTTTGTTCTTTGCATTTTTAGTGTAACGATTTATTTGTTTGACTCCAAAGTCCGAATTCGGCCCTTTGTGGGCTTGTGATAGCGAATTTTTTGAAATAAATATCTTATCTCTCTTATCTCTATGAAAGAGGCTGTGCCCTCCTCAACGCATCGCTCTTTACGCTAAAGTTTGACTTTCTCAGAACTCTTTTTTTTAAACAGTAAAAACTTTAGCTTAAAGAGCGAGGCGTTGAGGAGGGCACAGCCCCTTTCATATACGGAAGCGGGGGTTTGGGGGGCGGCAGCCCCCCAACTGCACCTCCTAATCCCTGTACGGTTTAAGGTTAGAACTTGTGACTCAGCCTCTTTAACTCTTCAGAAAACGTAGTTTTTTTCAAATAATTTTCAGTAAGGCGCCAATGACGGAGTAGGTGTAAGGCTTCTACAGTGAGGTGATACCCAAACTCTTGTTTGTAGTTATTTTTATTTGATTCAAACTTGATTTGCATATTCAATTTAAGTTTCACTCGTTTTAAGATTTATTTATTCATTTACATTAATATATATTGTATGTTTGTTGGCATTGCTTGTTTATTTAAATTCTGTTCGTTTTAAGTTTTCATTTATACTTTAATAGCAAAATATTTGTTTTCGGTTTAAGCTTGATTTTCATATTCAATCCAAGCATTACTCGCTTTAAGATCTATTTATTCATTTATGTTATTACTTGTTGAATGTTTTTTGCTACGATTATTTATTTAATTTCTGTTCGTTTTGGATTTCATTTATTCTTTAATAGCAATTTCTGGTCGTTTTTAGTTTGAATTTTAACAGGTATTTTTATCTACTGAACTTAAGTTTAAAATGGCCTTTACTTTTCTTTGAAAAACTTATTTTTCGGATTTTTTTTTTATTAATTACAATAAATAACGGGGTCAAACTCAAAACGAACAGAAATTAACATGACTAGGCCTCACATCACATATACCTTCTCAAGGCCAGAACATTATTTGCACTTAATTGAAAAAAAAAATGAAGGTGCTCTTAGATTTATTAATTATATAAAAGTGAAAAATAAATTTTTCCTTCAGTAAAGGGCATATTATTTTCTGGCCTTAAGAAGGCATAGGGAGTTATGAACCGAAGTCTATTGGATTTCGGAAGTTTATACGACAACCCATTCCATACAAACCTTATATGCCCCCAGGGCATAGCTTACAGCCCTTGCCCCAGGGCTCTGGGGGGCTGTGTCAACCTTAGAGGCATTGTTATATGTTCTTTGGAGTACTTTGTTTTAAAATGGATATCTTACAATTTCAATCAGATGTGTTTCATGAAAAGGGGTAGCTAGAATAAAAACCAACAGAGAGAAGAATCTCAATGAAAAAAACAACAACAAACAAGACTGCGGCAAGTGGAAAGAAAAGACGAAAAATGTAAAACAACACGGATATTTCGCCTGTATCAAAACAAGGCGTCTTCAGCAAAAGAGATACTAAAGAAGAACAAGATAAAAATCAAACTAAAACTAAAAACAAATAAAACCACCACCAAAAAATATACAATTGACGCAAACTAATCCACGTAGGGAAAAGCAGCTATTAGAGTTACTTCAGTGAGAACACCAAAGCAAATGAAATAAAAAATTGAAATTACGTTAATAATTCTGTTGCGAAATAATCCTCTTGTTGGCTATTCTCATGGCTGGCCAGTTTGGCTTAACATCTTTCAGGGGTAGTTAGGGGTAGGAGATAGTTGCCCTTCATCACTTTTGACTCTTAAAAGAGAACTAGAACTTCCAATTTTCAACCAAACAAGACTCCTCTAAAGTTTATACAACCAACCGTTCCATAAAACCTTAAATGTCCCCAGCGCATAACTTACAACCCTTGCCCCCAGGCTCTGGGGGTCTGTTTCAACCCCAAAAGCCTTGTTATATAATCTTTAGAATATTTTGAAATAAAATGGCTATCTTAAAATTTCAATTGGTTGCATTTCAGGAAAACACGACGTGGGTGTGTGTGTGTGTGGAGGGCGTAGCAGCCTTCCGTTCACTATCACTCTTAGAAAGGGCACTAGAAGTTCTGATTACCAATCCAATGAGGACCCTCCGAAGTTTATACGACCATTCTTTCTATAACAACCTTATGTGCCCATAGGAAATAACTTACAACTTATGCCCTGAGGGTTATGAAGGGATGGTCATCCTCAAAAACGTAATTTTCAAACTTTTCAACTACGCTGAACAAAATGGCTATCTCAAAATATCTTAAAAATTTGATTGGATGTGTTAGGGGAAATGATGGGCATGGGAGGAGTGCTGGTTGCCCTACAATCATTTTTGACTATTAAAAAGGACACTAGCCCTTTCGATTTCCAATCGAATGAGCTCTTTTTGAAGTTTCTTCGACAATTACTTCTATACGAAGCGCCTTGGTCTAAAAAAAAAAGTAAATAAATAATACATTGTGCAAACATCGTTCTTTACTAAGGCAGCGCTATTGTACTACCTATGATTAATATATAAGAGTAAACAAACAAATTAAGACACGGGATTTAGTGCGTGATGAAGGTGAAATTTATGGTCTCATCATATACGTAAGAATATAACTATTCTTAGTTTCCCCCTCGCGTTCAGCCGTGAAAGTAAAAACTAAAAAAAAGTAAGCATGACGGCACCCGACCCTTAAGCTCCAAACCGGCGGTGCTGATCTCGGTTTTGTGGCCCGTTGAGCCATGCTAAAGAAAGGAAGTATAAATAGATCAACCCTCCTTTCAAACAAAATTTTAGCCACATCCTAAAACAAAACACAGCCGTACTTCTCATCACTTAATAAGGGCGTGTTGAACCTCCCCCCAAATATAACCTTGGCTTCACTCCAAACAACAAACACTCCCTTACTGTCTACAACTAGCACTCAATACAGACTGATAACAACACAAAGAAAATTCCTTGTCATAAAACTTGTCTGTTGATTTTTCCATAAGTATTATATTGGAATATAAAAACTTACCAACGGTAACACATTCAATATCCTCAAGAATTTTAGAAATTCCAGGGTGGCTCTTCTTTAAAAGAGGAGCTAATGAAATGGCCGGTATTGCACTGATAAGCTGCTCAGTTTCAATTTCCTCCCCACTCTCCATCTTTATTCTAGCTTTCTTGCCTTGCAGTTCTATTGACGTAATTTTCGCGTCGTACTTGATTTCGGTTCCGTTGTTACAGAGGTGATCAGCCATGGAGTCAGTGAGTGTTTCAAGGCCACCTTGTAGGCTCCAAACACTCCAGCCTTCATGTTCAGCCTTACGAGCAAGCTCGGGCTTGGGCTTCTCTTCTAAAAAAGAAGACTGCTGCATAAATTTCCCATTTACAAAAATTATTTTATTCTGAGAATTTGTCAGGTTTTTTCTGTTGACGTATAAAGCTTTTTTTGTAGGTATTCATGGGTAATTGATACCTTAAAGCCCATTATCGTATTAAGAAAGCAGTGAAAACCTTGTAAAACAAAAAGAGTATTAAAAAATTTGCTTCTTTTCCGATTAATTTAGATAAACTGGTAAATTTATACCACCGATTCTGCATGATTTTGATTCTTTGCATGACTTCAGCTATAAGAAGCAATAACATACCTACTTATTCTATTAATAGATTTCTATTATGAACAAGCATACTTCATAATCAGGGGCCCTTTCTCCTGAGGCTGCAGCGTGAGCCATATCTCCGCCCCGCACCCGTCGAAGGAGCTTGACGTTCTGACAGAAATGGCTAACACAGAATTTGCTCTAAACAGAGTGGACAAGAAGAAAAAATAATATATATAGAAGACGAGTCACTCTTTACTAAGTCAGTACTATTGCGCTGGCTCTAAAATATAAAACGATCATATACAACAACGATCCAAATTAGTTTCACAAAAAAATATTGATTCCTTGTGATATCATGTTCGTTACTACATATCTCATACTGTGGCAAATGTCAATTTGTATTCTCTTTCTGAAGAAAGAAAGACTATCTAAAACTCATCTATTTTTTTGTTTTTCCTGGTTATGAAAATTATAAAAATAAAACAACTTGCAGAATTTTTGTTCATGTACCAACAATATCAACAGAAAAAATTGACTCTTTGCTGCAGTGTCAGCTGAGATTTTCCACAAGATATTTAACTTTAGTCCTAAGCATGAGACCATAGGTAAACAACTTACCCCAAATATAGCTGTCGGAAATTATATTAAGAATAAACAAACTTATTATTCGTATCTTTTCAAATCTTAGGGTTTTAGTGAATGAATCTTGGGATATTATTAAATAGTCAGTGGCCACCCTGTGTGACAGGAACCGCACAGATATTCCTCGCATTTAAACATAACGTTAAGATATGTGTTTTGATGATCACTTGTGTAAACCTATGATTATCTTCTCTTTTTTTTGGCCACTCGCCGTGGGTCAAAGACTACGAGTGGGTACCCAAAAGAAACCAAATTGATATTGTAGAGGGTGGAATTTCTGCAGTACCAGGTTTTCACAGGTAGGAACGTATAGAGCTACGTTTCATCAGTCAGTGCACTGTAGACTGTAGCGACTTCTTTTTCTAAACATGACACACACTTGGTTCCGCGCGTATCGATCCTGGGTATATACGTCAGAACCTTAGCTCAGTTGCTACCTGACATTCAATGGAAAAAAGAGGTTTTCCATAGGCTTATCGTGATGTGTACATAGAAATTGCGCGTGCGTGAAGACGGAGTATGAATCTTTTGTGGTTTCAAATATGTGTCACATATTTTTAATGGAGAGTATAGTCTTTGTCGATACGGTATATTCTATCTACTATGAGTCAGTGATCCAACTGCTGTCACTGTAGAAGGTTGCGTTCTGTTTGTGCAAAAATTAGCGTGATTGTTTATTTGCGTGCTCGTCGTTTTTTTTTTTCGAGATAGCAAATTTTCGAGCTACAGCGCGACCGTGAAGTTGTGCTTCCGGCTCAGAAAAAAGGCCAAACTGAAAGGTTTAGAGTGTTTTTTCGTTTAAACGTGGTGAAATTTCAACTGACGGTCAAACTCGCTCTGGACGTGCTTCGGCAGCCCGAACTGATGAAAATGTAAAAACGTATATATGCAAATAGGCTACTGTTGGCAACCACCGTGTCTTACCCTCGTATCGATAGTAATTTTGAGGAGCATTGTGCCTTTTCTTCAATAATCCAGGCACAAAGAGATAGTGGAAACCTTATACATTCCGCTGTAATCTAACATTTCAAAGGAAAGTAAGGTAGTAATGCTAAAAGTCTTGTTACACTGGGGTGATAAAATTCTTAACGTTAAGTCGATAGAGGACAATTAGGCGTCTTGAAATTCTTATTAATTCCATGAAGATAGCCGACAGGTTTTTTCTTATGTTTCTTAATACTATTTACCGCAAGAGCTAATTTAAGTCAGCTAATTTTAATTTCAGCAGCATGGGCCCTTTTAAGTGTTTTTGTTTCTTATACATTGTTTGGGAGTTACAGAATGAATTGAAATTACCCCTGAATAGAGAAGCCATATGTGACTCAGATTCAAAACCACTAATAATGAAAGTCTTTTCTGGGGATGCTAACGATTTGAAAATTTGTCCTTTTTTTTCCAAAAGAGCAATATTTTTCTGAAGCTTACAGCGCGTTGCACTTCTGACATTCTAGTTTTGCAGCAAGATCCCTTGGAGGGTTTGCAACAACATATTCAAGAGTGTACACATGGAAAAAACGGGATTATCAGGGCCGCCAGGAAGGGACAAACTGACATAACAAATTTCAACTTGATTTTCTACTTCACTTAATTAAAATACAAATAGCAAATTTAAATTTTTGTATAAAAGATCTTTTTCTCCTTTTAAGGCCAGTAGATGAGACAACTGGCCATAAACTTAAAATCGAAAAGAACACATAAAATGTTAACGAACCTTCATTTTTCATAAAAGATCTCTAATTTCTTAATCAAACTCTATTAAGAACTCACTTGACTCGTTTAACCCAAAAAAGAATTTATTTCATTATATACTAGAATAATATTACAGAAACCTTCTGTTACACCCTAATTCCCCAAATACTGGGAAACCCAAACATAAATTGGAGAGCCATGTCTCACTTAGCAACGATTAATAATCAATAAAAAAATTCTTTACTAAAAATATAATTGAAAGCACCGAAACAACGGAGCTTATTACTATACATTATCTATGCTAACTACAAATAGTAAGGGTTAAGCAACGGAAAGAAATAGATTTGTAAACAAACCTTCGCTTTTCTTTCTCATAAAAAGTTTCTTTGCCCTTGATAGTACGATCGATCTACTCTTCATTTCTGTCTCTTTCAGTTCTTTGAGCAAGAAGTTGACAGAAATTTCCCGACAGTCACCAGCACATATACCACGTACTAACGGGTCAATCAAATATTCAGCCACATCGGGTCCAAACCTATAATATTTAAATTTATTTTAAACTAAATAAACAAGTAATAGCACTAAAGAAAAGCTAATTTACCAGTACCTGTCGCTCCTCTCTTACGGTCAAAGAAATTTGCTTCAAATTTTTATTAAAAAGGTGCAAAATCTCATCCAGAATTTTAAGATGTGGGAGAAAAGTTGAGGTTTCTCCAGACAATTTCAATGATTAGTAAGGAGGACTACCAGTCAACACAATTTTTTCCAAGACATATTTTCCAGAGGATGTGTATACAGATCATTTTAGGTACCCCTTTGACTAACCATGTTTCAAACAGTCAGATGTACAAAAAAAGCGTTTCTATCCTACTTTCTAAAGCTATAATAAGAGAAAGGCTGATATGGACAGGATACGTTTTGCGGAAGAAGTCACAGATTGCTAAAGATTCGGCCATAGGCCTAGGGTAAAACCAAAAGGACCTCGTCCCCGAATGTGGTGGGGAGACATCGTAAGAATTCTCCCCAAAGATTTAAAGGAAATTAATACTTCTTTGGAGGATATAAAAAGACAGGCTTTGATAGATTGGGATAGAGGAAGAGCGGCACAGCTGCGTTGGCCTCAGCCTGATTAGTGCTGCAATAGTATTTTTATTTAGCATCTTTTAAACTTGGGGTATTAGTAGAGATGACCCTAAAGGTCCCAGGATTCACCCCTGCTGCCACCTACAACTTTTTTTATATAAATTATGTCTGTTTGTTGTCAGTGAGAATGAAAAAACAGGAATTTTGTAACATTTATGGATGTTTTCTTGGATGGTTATGTGTGTTGGTTAATTTATTTGATGTTTTTCATGGATGTCAACAGTAATTTATGGATGTTTTTATGGTTTTTGTCAGTGAGAATTTGAAAAACAGGAACTTTCTCACTTTTATGGATGTTTTTATGGTTCGTTGTCAGTGAGAATGAAAAAACAGGAACTTTCGCACATTTATGTCTGTTTTATGGTTTTTGTCAGTGAGAATGGAAAAACAGGAACTTTCTCACTTTGATGGATTATTGAGTCTAATGGAACAGGTCAATGACACTTCCTTCATGTTGTTGTTGTTGCTCGAGGCAAATGTTATGAGTTTCCAGGAAACAGTTAGATCACGTGTTTCCTTCTCAGCCAATCAAAGAGCTTTCTTACATAATAATTTGAACTTAATATTTCTTATATAACGGACATGCAATGTGATTAAATTATGATGAAATATTTTGACACAGTTCAAACAACAATGGATAAATTTGATGAATTAGAAGCCATTACAACTTCAATTTGCAATGTAAGTACATTTTTTATTTTCAAATAAAATTATTTTCCTTGGTCACCCTCCAGTCTCTTCACGAAAATCCCCCCCCATACAATACAAACATCACTATACAATCTTTATACTAGATGGATAACGTAAAATATATTCTTTTACCCTCAAAACCTAACCCCCCCTTTTTTTTACAACCAAATTCTCGCAAATAGAAATAGTTATCTTTTCGTTAAATTCCTGTTTTTAATTTTCAAAATAAAATTATTTTCCTTGGTTCTCCTCCAGTATATTCAGGTAAATCCCCCCCAGACACTACAAACCTCACTATACAGTCTTTATACTCGATGCAAAACGTAATATATGTTCTATATACCCTCGAAACCTAACCCCCCCCCCCACTGTTTTACAATCAAATTCTCACAAAAAGAAATAATTCTCTTTTCGTTAAACTTTGACTTTTCTCTATTGTATTCCTTTCTCTAACTGAGACATATGTCGCTACGTTGTTATTAACCGCTCTGGTTTTGACACAATCTCCAGTTCGAGGTTAAAATTAGCTGTCACCCCTTTCCTGTTTGTATACATTAGCTGGTTTTAGGCAAACTAAGTTTTCAGTGCTTTTACGTAATTCTGTGTTTGTCTGAAAATATCGGTTATCTAATTTTGTCTGCAAAATTACCGATAGATATTTAAGGGCATTGGAATTCCATGTAAGAGTGAAACGTGATTATCTCGAGCTTTCGATAAAGGTTCTGTTATAGGCCCAGGAGGGGGTGGGTATCCATGAATTTTGTTGGGGAGGGGATTAGCACTTTTAATAGTGACAAAATAGAAAGGATAATTGTTACTTACCTTAATTGCTTCTTCGACATTTAGTGATTTTAGGTTTAACATTTGAATAAAAGGTAGTAAGATACATTCTTTATTGATCTACATTGCGCTTGAATAAAACACAAGATTAATCAATGAGAGGGTAGACCTCGGGTGGGTTAATTTTCCTAAATTTAGGGGGGCAGAGAATATGGGTTTTTACTTTTTGCTTTACTGAAATAAGATAAATACTTTTCTAGACAAAATTATCTCTTACTGGCCGCCACCCAGTAAGAGAGCAAGGGCTAATAATGCAACCCCTGCGAAGGCAACAGTCATACAATATGGTCGCTGGCCGAAGCCTCTTAAATAAGTGATGCCTGCCCAAGCCGTGCTGGAATGAGACATCGTTTGCACATCCGCTCTCCTTGGACCTCTAATAGCTGCCCCATCAACGCTAGGTCAGGAGGTTACCCTCCAGCATGCTATGTCAGATCCATCCGACACCCAAGCCCAGACGGATTTTGCAAATGTAAGCATTTTTTCCTACCTCTCATATAGAAATATCTACCAATTTCTTCCAACTTTCTTAGGCCTTTTCTACATGCACCATTTTCGAACACTTAGTAAAAGTGTATCTCAGCGGGATATTGAAAGATTTTTTCTCCCCAAAGGAAATATAATGTTCTCCCTTTTGAATCATGTCAAGTGCATGCATTCATCCTTTGCTAAATTAGATTAGTGAAGCCAAAAAAAGCACCATATCCACCTCATAATAAGTAGCAAAATCCATTGCATTATAAACTGCTTTATTAGCAAATGGTTCACCTTGCCTCTACAAATATTATAAAAAAAAACAACTTTCTATCGGAATGAGTTGTGTATCATGAGAGGAGATGACTATCCGTTTCAAAAAATGGTTTTTTTTTCCAGAGCAGATAAAGAGTATTAATATGAAATTTTATTTGGAGGGATTGTTTGAACAATATCAAATTGCCACCATCTATGTCATGCGACATTTTAGACTGTAAATACCTTATACTAATATAAGATATGCTATGGGCTCGAGAAGCACCACAGGAAGCACTGCGGGCCGGGGAAGCGCGGCAGGAAGCGCTGCAGGCCGGGAAGCACCGCGGGAAGCACTGCAGAGCCCAAGAAGCGCCGCGAGAAGCGCTGCGGGCCCGAGAAGCGCCGCAGAAACCGACACTGGGGAGTGCCGCGAAAAAAAATAAATAAAAAAAGTGTAGGACTGATTAGAACACTTTGAAAATAAGCTATTTTTTTAAACAAAATCAAATTGCCGCCTTCTATGTAAAGCGGAGTTTTAGATTGTATATATCTAATATTAAGTTGGATATTTTTTCAGTTGAATTAACCAAACGCTACAATGCGCAGACTGCTACTACTACTACTACTACTAAGCGCTGACTTTAAATAATACGTAAATAATAATCCAAATTTTAAAAACAGTAGGGGATGATTTGAACACTTTGAAAATAAGCTATTTTTCATTTATAGGTTGGACGACCATTGGTCCCTTATTCTTTGTCTTCACACTCATTAGTTGGTGAAGGTGAGGAGCTCTCCAACAACACTTCACCATTGAGTGATATAGCTAAGTCCGACGATATACATTATAATATTGCTGATTATTTAAATGATTTTTTAAATTTAGATAATAGCAGCGTTGGGCAGGGGGGACTTGAGTCAAAATACACTACAGCTGTTGGAGGATTTCACACATGACTTAACTGGGAACCCTTCTCCTCCTCCTCCTCCAGCCTCCGATACCCTAACGAGTCCACTTCAAACAACTGAAGTGGACCATATCCCAGAGATTGTTGAACAACTTGGGGGAGGGGATAAGATACAAGAGGGGGAGGGGGTACAACATGTCCAGACTTTCAATTGTCCAATCGAATTTTAAATGCAATAGTTGTCTACACTGCGTCTTTTGGAGACCCTTTTAATTCACTAATGAGGGGGAAATTTGTTTTTGACCCCGTAGAAATTGTGCTAGAATATGTAGATAAAATTCGTGCACTACTGGAGAAGCAAATTCAATTGTGGGGGGGTAGGGATTCAATTAAGGTTTCTATTGTTTTAAAAGTGTTCTATTTAAATGAGGGGAAAAGCGAAGTTTATTATCATTATATACATTCCGAGATGCGCGTCATTTATCCAAATTTAGAAAATTTTGAAGGAGTTTTTTCCGAGTGGGTAGGGCAAATTATAGCGCATCTTGAGAACTCTAACGAAAATGAAGGTGGGTCTGTAGTTTTATTTATTGAAAATTTAAGTGTAAATATTTGTAAATTTAAGAAAGATTTTATTTTAAGAGGGGGGCAGGTGGGTATGATAGGGATACAGTTTTAAAATATAATCCAGATCTAGTAGGTTGTCGTGGTGTCCAGCGGATTTGTTTTGAAACAGATCAAAAGTTTTTCAGATATGCTTTCCTCATATCAGCATTTCAGTCTCTAGCAGATGACGCTACCAAGACAAATTTAGATCACTCGGCTGTACCTGGGAAGGATGGGTCCAATTTCCCAGTAGTAGATTTCTCTTGTTTAGAAGGAAAATACCCAGTAACGCTACGATATATTGAAATTTCTGAAAGGGATAGTGTTCATTTAAATATCGGCGTTACTGTGGTTCAGTATGAAACAGAATTTGAAGATGGGGCTTGCTCTAAAAAGAAGGGGTGGTTTTCCCCGTCAGGGATCCGTCAACTGAATTGGTTAAACACTGGGTATGGTCATAATACACACCACCTAGTGAACCGAATACAATTGGCCATTTTAATCCGATTACCGACATTAGTAGAGTTCTGGGGGAGGGTAAGAAAAAGGGGACACATTTCTACTGTCCAACATGCCTCTCTAGATTTTGGACTGAATTAAAGTTGCGAAATCATATGAGACACTGTAGACGGCATTGATATCAGACGGTGGAAACAGTTTCAGGGGATAGGGCCATTCTACGCTTTAAAAATTTCCAGAATACCCTCGTCCAATGCAACAAAATATCTTTGGACTGTGAAGCTAAGCTGGTGGAGGTGAATGATCCCCAATTTCCAAACCGAATCAAAGAACACCAAGCTATTGCAGCGTCCTACGCTCATGCGCAAAGAGACAGTTCTAAAACCATGCAGTTGTTAGAAATAGTTGAGACATTGGATAAGAACGAGTGTATGGTCAAGGCACTGACTAAACTAATTGGCACGGCTAATAGTGCTATTTCTCGTTTGAGAAATACCCACTATCCAATGGTGCTGTCTGCAGAGGATCGTCTCGCGATTAAAAATCAAAAAATATGTTGGGTTTGTACGGGGGAGTTTGTAGAGGGGGTTAAGGGGACTAACGGGAAAAGAGGGGGGCGGGGGAAAGTCAGAGATCATAATCACTTGTGAAAGGAAATATCCTCAGGGGGTAGTAATTTTAGAAGGGTTGCGCATCAATCATGTAACTTAAATGTTAGCCAGCAGTTTTTTATTCTTGTTTTTATTCACAACTCTAATTATGACTTAAAATTTATTTTACCGGCACTGACACGTATGCATAGGGAGGGAGGGGGAGTAGATAGTCTATGGGTAAACAGTTCATTTACCTATAACATTATTCCCAAATCGGCTGAGAAGTTGTTGCTTCTCGAGCTGAAATGGCAGGCAGCGGATAATGGACATACGAGCTGGAATAAAATAAGGTTTTTAGATTCCTTTAGTTTTTTTTTCCAAGGCATTGAGTCAATTGATTAAAGTGCAGAAAAGCGACAATTTCGATAGCTTTCCCTTGCTTAAACAGCACTTTCCAGACAGTGAAATGTATGACCTGTTGACCTGCAAAGGTGTATATGCATACGATTATAACTGTTCTGGCGCTCGCTTAAGCGAGGTGAAACTACCGCCAATTGAAGCTTTTTCCAATTCACTGACCAACAGTGAATGCACAGCCGAGGAATATGAGTTTGCCAAGAAGGTGTGGTCCAAGGGGGATTCTAAAAATGGGTGGGATTATTTTAGAATGTACTTGGCCAGTGACGTTTTAACTCTGTTGGATATAGTCTGTAAGAACACAAACCAAATCTATTCAGAATTCGGGTTAGATATAGGCTATTATTTTTCCACACCCCATTTAGTGATGGATTTGATTTTAAAAATTAGTAGGGAGGAAATAGGCCAAATCACAGATGTAGATCAACACCTTTTTTGTAGAGCGTTCAATGAGGGGAGGGTATGTTTTTCATGGGGACCGCGTCTTGTCAACCGATCCGAGCGGACAAAGAACCGGTGTAAAGTCAAAAGCAGTGTTCTTGGACATGAACACATTGTACCCCTCGGCAATGTCTCCCTACTCTTTGCCGTGTGGGAACTGTCAATGGCTTGAGAATCCTTGTGAGTTCCCCGACATTAACACCGTCGAGGACAATGGGGCACAAGGATGGTTCTTTGAAATTGACGGCCACATTCCGCTGGCGCTTCACGACTCAGTCAAAGATTTTGTCTTTCCCTGTATCAATCGACCAGTGAGCAGGGACTCGCTGAGCCCCTACAATCGATCGTTGGTTGAGGATATGGGGATGGATTGGACTCCCTCCAAACAAAAACTGATTGCCGATTTGGACCCTAAGGAGAATATCGTTGTTCACCATGTGCTTTTGCACTGGATGGTGAACAATGGTTTCAAAATCACCAAAATACATAGGGTCCTACAGTTCAATCAGCAACCATACTTGAAAACATTTATCGATACTTTTGTCGATAAACGCTCTAGGGCAAACTCAAAGGTGGAGAAGGAATTGTACAAGCTCATTCTAAATTCAGCGTTTGGCAAAATGTGTGAAAGCGTTCGTAATAGATCTCGCTGCGACGTCGTGACTGACCCTCTAGAGTGTGCACGAATTATTGCCGATCCCAATTTTACATCATTCACGAGCATAGAGGCTAGCATGGTTCTTCTACACAGGCGAAAGCGAAATGTGGTACTGAACAAGAATATAGCAGGCGTCAGTTCAGTACTAGAAATTTCCAAAAAGCTCATGTTGTCGTTCTTTTACAATGTGTGCAAGGTGCAAGGGCCACGGGAGGGGGAGGTTAAAGTTTACTATGGGGATACAGATTCTCTGCTGTTAAAGGTAAATGGGACCGAAGATTTATTGGGTGATTTAGAAAAGGGGGAACACATCAGCTCGCGGATGGATTTCACCAACTGGAATCCATCACTCAACCCCGAGTTGGTGAAACGTCAAGCTCCCAACCAACTATTAATGTTAAAATCAGAGACGGGGAGTGATTTGATATCCAGGGGGGTGTTCCCGGGTCCCAAAGTTTATTGTGTTGAAACTCATAGTGGGGATGAAAAGAAGGCGTGTAAAGGGGTGCCTACACATTTTGTAAAGAGCAATATCAACATGAGCGTGTACAGAGACTGTGTAGAAAGTAGCCTAGTGCCGAGAGCACAAATGCTTGCAATTCGCTCTCTACAGTATAGAAATTATACTGTGAGAGTGGAAAAGAATGCAATGTCGTGTATATCCGACAAAGTCTATGTGCTCGAGAATGGTGTGAGTGTCCTGCCTGATGGCCACTACCGTATTTCAGACCGAGTTGAATGCATAGACTATCGCAATCAACTTGGTCTGGATAAATTAACCTAATCTGACAAACCTGACAAGCACTAACCACAAGCACAAACCTTTCATAATTTAACTAACCACCATCACCACCACCACTGACCCAACTAATTAACCCAACAAACTAATCCAACCTCAACTAACCTGTAGCAGCAGTGACGACAACTATTGTACAGTTTTTCCACCGCGGTTCCCGGGGGTGGGGGGGCCTTCCCGCGGCCGGCTCCCGGGGGGGGGGTCCAGCCTGCGGCCGGTCAGCCGTTGGCCCCGTGACCCCGGGGGGGGGATCCCACCTTTAAATTCTCGGTAATGTTCAACTGTGCTAGTTCATGTTCCAAGTGTTTTCTGTTTTTGTTGTTGTATAGAAAAGTGTTTTTTTTGTACAGAAAAGTGTTTCAAGACAATAAGTGCTGTTGATGGACAAAATTGTTGTACAGAAAAGTATTTAAAGACAATAATTGTTCCTCTTCATGGACAAGAGTGTTTTTATTTATATTGTACATAGAGTGTTATCATTGCAGTTAATGTTGAACAAATAGTGTTTTCATGATCACCAAGAAATTTTGTCATGTTCCTGTTAAACAAGCATTATTTTTACCAGTACAGTTCACACTGAACAAATATTTTTTGTCATTTTGGTAAAATAAATGTTACCATGCAATATTGTTTTTTGTTGATTAAATTGAATAGACACATCTATAGGCAAATTATTGCAGTTTATTAATTGGACATGTATGTTTTACAGCTAGCTGTAGTTCAACTGTTGTCAACAGCATGTATCAATTTAAAACACCCTTCAGATCATGTCTGTGTGGGCCCTCAATGTCAGGGAAAACAACACTTTTAGCTAAATAATTCAATATTGCGATAACATGTTTTTGGAAAAGCCGAAAATAATCTACTATTGCTATAATATTTGGCAGGAGTCCTATGATAAAATAAAAGCTATTGCCACAATCATACCATTACAATTCATACGGCGACTTGATGTTTTCAATAGTATTGAACCGAACTCGTGGTTGACTATTGATGATTTGGCTGAATCCATTGAACAGTTCTCACAGGAAATGCTACAACTGTTCACTTTTCCCTCCCATCATGAACACATTTCCATAACCCTGTTTCTACACAATCTGTTTCATCAGAGCATATGTATGCGAACCCTTGCTTTGAATTGCACTATCTATATTATCTATCGAGTCGTTTGTGATTCTAGCTCACTCATAACTCTCAATAAACAGATATACCCCGGCACCCCAAAAATTATGTAGTCGTCGTAAACTCAGGCGACTAGCAAGCCCTACGGTTACATTTTGCTAGATATAAATCAGATTACGCTCAAGAGCCTTAGCACATTCGCTGTATTCTTCGGCGATGAAATTACAGTTGATTTTTCGGTGACAAGTAGAAAAAATGCTTATTCGCCATTGTGACATTGACAACACTGCATAAATAATGACATCTGTTTTCTGTTTTAAGAAATTAAAAATGATTGATCAGGAAGGCCATTCTCAAACATAGGGTTGACAATGATTTCATTAATCTGATATCTGAACTTTTTTTAAATTTAACTGAGGGAATTGTTAAACTGCCATAAGGTTTTAGACAACAGACAAAGCAACATTTTTTCATGGCACGCGCCTGGGCTTGTAGAAACGAGTGACAATTTTTTGAATGAAAACGATTCCTTCAAGCGGGCGCTAGATTTTTCACACCATTACTGCCAATAATTGCAGGAATTGTAAACAGTTTTATCTAGAGAGAGAGAGAATGGCTAAACCCTATAAATTGACACCATTTGAACTTGTCCTCTCCCCCGTCGAACATTTTGAAGACAATCTAAGCAAATTCATTAACGATGAGAATATTGCCAATGGCAAAAAACTTCTTATACTTCAAGACGCATTGTGACGTGTGGACAAACATAAACCATCTCATGTGAGACCTACCGTCTCCGCCACCGCCACTGCTCCCTCTAAACAGGAAACATCTCCTCAAGATTCTGCAGCACTGCCATCAAAGGAGAAAGACTTTAATTCGAGTGTATCAAAAATTGGAAACCTATTGCCAGTGACCTATCGAGAACAAAGTAAAAGTGTATTATCTTATCTCATGTTGGAAACTGCTGATGAACATCAAGTTCATGTCGATAGCTCAGGGAAACGAATTATAATTCAGGGAAAAAGTTATAATCTAGTTGATTTAGTTTGTGATATTGTAACGAATCGTAAATGAATTTTAGCATTTGAAAATAATCTATACACTTTTCTAAACGTATCAAACTTCCCCAAAAATCTTATTGGAAATAAGCAAATACTTAAAAAACTACGAGAATATAGTATTCCAACAACACCAACACCATCATCATTTAAAAAGAACAAGAAGATTCAATTTTTGAAAATACTAGTACCACTGATTTCACAACACCTGTGGCTGCTAGTCAAAAGCGAAGACGAATTGATTCACCCTCCAGTGTGCAAAAGGGGAGTAGACATTACACTACGTGCTTGCGTTCAAAATGGATGAAGTTCTGAAAGGTGTCTATGAAAATTTTGGTGAAGCGGGAAGTTTAAGTTTTCCAAAAACGCTTTCTAAAGCTGTATCCGGCATCACCACATTGAAAAAAGTAAAAGAGTATCTAGGAAATGAACCAAGTTACACACTACATCGGAATAACAGGCTTCGCGGCAAACAATATCGACAAACTAAAGTCTTTTTCCCTTTGCATATAATGCAAACGGATCTTTTAACTTTAGACGCAATTCAACATCGTCACAATTCACCCTACAAATATATTCTGGTGGCAATTAGTGTCTATAGTCGCTATGCCTATGCCATTCCACTGTAATCAAAGAGAAGTGATGAAGTTTCTTGGGCCATTGAAAGTATTCTAGAACAGGATTCGTATACAACAATTCCATACGATCGGTGCAGTGAATTTGTAAATTCCCATGTGCAAAGGTTTCTTCTGAAATATAATACAACACTTTATCATAGTCACAGTCCAATAAAAGCTGCATTGGCTGAACGATTAATAAGAACAATTCGTCTATTAATTTCAATATATTGTACCCTGAAAAATACACCGGCTTTTATTCATGATTTAGATAAAATCATGCAGATATACAACCATCGACCTCATCGATCTCTGTCCAACTCAAGCCCTCGGGATGTTTACAACAATGAAAATACATTTGATGCTTTTCTAAAGCAATACTCCAATGGTGAAAAAGAAAAAAAATGTGAAAAAGAAATTCAATGTTGGTGATACTGTTCGAATTAATAGAACCACCAATATTTTTGAAAAGGGGAATTATTTATGGAGCACCGAACTTCTTAAAGTGTCCAAAATCCTGGACACCGAGCCCACGACATATCGACTGTGAGACACCAAAGATGATGAGATTCTCGGCGGTTTTTATGAATATGAACTGCAAAAAGTTAGAAACACTAGCGAAATTTATCAAATTGAAAAGATATTAAAGAGTCGTAATCGGAGGGGCACGAGACAGTTGCTTGTTTGCTGGCTAGGATACAACTCAGATTTTGATTCTTGGGTTAGTGCTGAAGATATTAACAATGCCCAATGATTTCTATGTGACTTTCATGTCCAATGTTTCTGATCCTCTCTACAATGACTTGAATAGAACAAGTGATTTTTGGACGAAACTCTCCCCCACCATCAAATTCGACGACAATAGAAAGTATGAAGTGGCTCTTGTCGACTGTATTCTCAAAAATACCTACGACATCTTGAGAAAAGATCGTAAATATGATATAAAAATTAGACCCTATGATTGGCCGCCACCACCAGGTGATCAAGAACAAATTCAAAAAATCAATTGGATGGATTATCCATACATTGAATTACCCTACGAGGAACTCACCTGTATGAATGATTTATTTCGTTCTATTAGTAAAAGAATTTCCGCTCGTAAAAAGGGAGCTTTTCATTTCAACTATTTAAAGGAGGAGGGTTAGATCTACATTAGTTCACCTATTGCCAGCGAAAAGGTTATTCTCTATGATAATCTAAAGGAAGTTCTTGGCTTTAAGCTCAATATAATCAATGGTAAAAGTGCCGGAAACACTAATTTCCTTTTTGCTGACTATCCGCCTGCCTTCTCCACGGACACCTGTATATTTCTATATGCTTCATTTGTGGAAACATCTCGGGTTGGTATTTCAAATGTTCCCCTCCTTCGAGTTCTTGAACGAAAAACCAATCAAGAACATATTAACCACTACAATATAAAGCATCTTCAGTATATTCCCGTAAACACTTCCTATTTGGAACTCTGTCAGTTAACACTAAAAACTAAATTGGGCGATCTCATAGCAATTTCAAATGGTTTGGCTGTGATTACATGTCATTTTCGAGCCATTGTTCAAAAGCAAGACGTCTAATAAGAAAGTTTTATTCACTTGTCCTGATATTGACTGCTATGTTAATACTCTTGGCCCAAGACAACAGGGCAATGGAATGGACTATTACAAAGGTCACTCATCAATGTCTGGCTACGGTCTTGGCAGTTGGTTTGCTAACCTCTTTCGCTCTTCACTACCACTGGCTAGAAAATATCTTGTACCGGCTGCGACAGATTTTGCATCCTCTACACTATACGATTGGGGCTCTGGCAAGGATTTTAAAAAAAGTACTTCGGAAAATCTTAGGTCCAGTGCGCGAACCCTTGGTGAGCGATTAAAACAAAATGGTAAAGGTTTAAAAAGGTCAAGAAGCAATGCATCACTCATCAGTCTCCACTCAGAACGGAAACGAAAGACATCATCCCTTTGGTCAAAGAAAAGCAGGAAAAAGCCGACACGTGCTGGAACCAGAAGCAAAAGAAAGAAAATAGTTAGATCGAAACTAGATTTCTTCTCTTAAGAGGCCATACCTGCCACAAAAGGATTCTCAACTTTCAATCACTGCGTCAGTGAATCTATTCAATGTCGAAAATGTTGATGTGAGTGTCAAGCATGGATACTATGAAAAATTTTATCCACAACAACCCCTCTCCAATAATATCCACTTTCAAATTTATTCCAATGAAGACTACTTTATGGACATGTCTTCAATATTTATATATTTGCAAATGAAATTCCAGAAATCCGATAATGCAATGCCGATTCGGGCCGATGGAATATCCTATGAAAATTGTATATTACATAATTTATTTCGTCAAACTAGTGTCTACATCAATGGCACGCTGGTGAGCACAAGCAATAATCTCTCAAATTATACAAGCTATATGCAATTCATGCTGATGACACCCAAGTCATACAAGGAATTTGAGAGGCACCTCCAATGGATATGAATATATTACTAATACTGATGGTACAGATGCACTTAAAAATGCTACAACTAGTGAATTACATCTAGTTGGAAAAATATATCATAAAATATTTAATATACCCCAATGGCTGCCACCCAATGTTAAAGTGGATACAAAATTGACGCTTGCACCCTCCAATTTCATATTGAGAAAAGAACTTGCTGTCAATCCTGATGTAAGTCTCTCCCTCACCTCGGCAATACTTCATGTACGCAAACAACATGTCATGAGTTCTGTTGCTTTGGCCGTGGAAAAACTGAGAGACAATGGAAATAATATTAAACTAATTGTTCCTCATACAATCACCAATCAACGTCATATTGCAATGGGCTCACGCACCTTCACCGATTAATCCTTTATCAATGGTGAAATTCCTTCAAAACTTGCTTTGGCATTTTTAAAGAGCGCCAGTGCAATAGTATCATGGACTGAATGCCCACATAAATTCGAGATGTTTGGACTTTCATCTCTTGTGTGCAAAGTAAACAGCATCCCACTCTACAATCTATCTTTTGATAAATCCTATAGAACATTGTACGAGTCGACCATGCAAACCCTAGATCATGATTCGCAACTATTTGAAAATGGTATAACCGAAGAAATGTTTGCTAAAACCCATGGTATCATTGAACTGGATTTGTCTGGCACACAGGATATGAGTATAGTACGTACGGGGAGTGTGCGTTTAGAGTGTACATTTGCCGACCCATTGGCTGAGAGTATTGCACTAATCTCACTAAATCAATATGAAACCTATTGGGAAATCACTCCCGAAGGTGGTATTCTACTAGACTTGGTACCATGAACACCAGTCAAATAATCAATGTATTTAATATGGACCCCTACATGTCCCAGCACAAATCCTATCGTCTGCCCTCGGACTATCTTGGAAAAATTCAAAATGTTAACAATACCTTAATTATTGTTAATAGCAGTCCGTCGACTGTGCTGACGGGTCATTGGCTGTGCATCTTTCAAATAATGAAGACAATTGAAGTTTTTTGATCCTCTTGGTCTACCCTATACATTCTGCACACCTCACATCAGCAACTATATTGAGAGCAGTGGGAAAACTATTATTCAAAATCGGAAGAGAGTTCAGGATCTAACGACTAAAAGCTGCGGCTTCCATGCACTACTATATTTTGTGTTCTGATGTCGCGGCTACACTTACAAGCAGTTTCTCCACATTTATGTTGACAATTCACGTCTGAATGACTTTCTAGTGGAAAATATCCTCTCAGACCTATATAGTATTGATTTCAGTGCCCTAAGAGTAAAGTGCTTAAAAAATGTTTGTGAATTCGTTTATTAATAAAATGCATATATATCTACAACAATGTCTTAAAATCTTCACTTTAGATTTCTTTATCGATGTATAGGCGACTGTCGTGAACCACTAGTGATGGTAAACCATTTGGATTCACTGTATATTGATCTTGATTGACTGCAAAGTCAGGGTCACATTTTCTACAGTACACTGTAACTTCACTCTTGTCATATCTCTTTGTATAGTCAATGATATTATTTGCATTCATATTATGAAATTCACGAGTTTCAATCTGTCTATTTGAAGCAATATCACATACAATGTTTTCAAGTGGTGAATGACATTCGATAACTGCCAAATAAAAATCACTTGGTTTATAGTCATAGTGGGCAGTGTCGTCACAACAATGACGTAGAAACCAAATTGTCTTGTTACCCCAACAGTTGAATCGTAGACCAGATTCCTCTTCCCAGAATAATTTAAATCCGCGACGATACCAATCTCGTAGAAATAAACTAAAATCACGGTTTGGGATTCTTTCCAATCATAGCAGGGTAAGTATTCTCCCACTGATCACATTTATCATAGTGACAATTGGAGCACAGGTGCCCTCTAGGGTGAGAGTCACACACCTCTTAAAGACATAAATTACATCCTTTAATTTGTACCGTATAGCCTCTATGTAATTTACAAGGATTACATAATTTACACTTTTCGTTATAGTCATCTATAATTGTACAATTCTCAAACTGAGTCCAACTGCCTAGAGTCTACATGCACAATGGGCATATATTGAACAGTTTTGGTTTCCGTTGTCAACTCACTCACAGCTAAAACGAAACTGATCATCCTCAGTCCATAAATTCAATGAGGCGAAATGGGGGAGAGGAGTAGCTCTGTAACTTTACCTCTTTTGAAGGAGGAGGCATCTACATTGAATCCATTGGCAATGTTTTCAAAAATATATCCACAATATGATTCTGCTTTGTTCCAATTAATATATCAATAAATTCGCTATAATCACTTGAGTCACATGTTAAAAGTTTCATACAATAGTCCAATGGGGGATAATCACTCCTCATTATATTGTCAAGTGTTCCCTGACAAGAGAATATCCTGCGTTGAAGAGATAACTCGAGAAAATCATCATCCAAAATCAAATGTTTTTCCATAAACACTAGATTTGATCTAATTTTCTCTCTTTCTCAAATGTATTCATTTTTCAGTCCCTTCACTCTGACTGCTGACTCTAGACTGACCAGAAAAGAAAGGGAACATTTCGAAACAATTTTATTGGATAATTATAACATCAATAATACTATGCATGTACAATTAGCGATAGAGTTTATTGTCCTCGATATGTTTGACTAATGCACTTAAAGCACATTGAAGTCTATTCACATGTGCTATATCAGCTTTTGCGGCGAAACATAATTGATCTTCCATTTTAAATTTGCTCAAGGATATCACATATTTCGTATTTACTGCATCCCATTTCAGACATAGCCACGATCCTTTTTTAATTTCCACCGTAATGTTTAGTGCTCTTGTATTATTACCATCAACACAACTATCAACTTCTAATTGGGTAAACATTCCACTTGCCATCGACACTAATATATATCCAAATAAACTATTCTCTTTGGATTCCATTCACAGACTAATAAAACTATAGCAAAAATCCTGTCCATATATTCACTCCGCCGCCAATATGTAAGCAAGCCCTCTGATTGGCTGAGAAGGAAACACGTGATCTAACTGTTTCCTGGAAACTCATAACATTTGCCTCGAGCAGCAACATGAAGGAAGTGTCATTGACCTGCCCCCATTAGACTCAATAATCCATCAAAGTGAGAAAGTTCCTGTTTTTCCATTCTCACTGACAAAAACCATAAAACAGACATAAATGTGCGAAAGTTCCTGTTTTTTCATTCTCACTGACAATGAACCATAAAAACATCCATAAAAGTGAGAAAGTTCCTGTTTTTCAAATTCTCACTGACAAAAACCATAAAAACATCCATAAATTACTGTTGACATCCATGAAATACATAAAATAAATTGACCAACACACATAACCATCCAAGAAAACATCAATAAATGTGACAAAATTCCTGTTTTTTCATTCTCACTGACAACAAACAGACATAAATTATGTAAAAAAAAGTTGTAGGTGGCAGCAGGGGTGAATCGTGGGACCTTTAGGGTCATCTCTACTGGTATTTCGCAAGTAAATCTTTGGATATTGTCAAATGCTTGGTGACATCCCTGGTTAAGAGGATATCTGGTATTGTGTTTATTCGGTGAGTTATTAATTGTTTGACAATTAATTTGCAACTGCATAGAACAACATCTGGCATTTGTCATATTAAATGTTTAAATTTAAACCATAAACATTCATAAGTATATTACTTCACAAATAAACTACTAAATGATTGGAATAGCTTTTAAAGTCCTTTGATACTATCAAAAATTCCAAGTTGCTATTTAACTACTGAAACTCAGAAAATGGTTGGTCCCAATATACCCTGGATATTGTTGTACAGAAGTTAAAAACCCGACAGAATATGGTTTTATTTGATCCAGGAGGTCTGTGGCTGCAGATTGAATAGAAAACACATCAATTAAACATCGGTCTCTAAAACCCGTTTTAGTTTAGATTACCCTATAGCTTTTTACCTGGGCAATATTAGATATTTAATTTTAAATGTTTATATCTGATACAAGTTTTTTCTAGAACTTATTTCGCACACAAGAAACGGCACTCGTCGGAAAGAATTTCTTCCGGGAATAGATAGTTCTCTTGAAGAGGGCACAGTAGCTATCGCAGATTATAAATATATACAGGATGTTACATCAATGAAAAGACCCACTTCAGAAATTATGATTTGGTATCGAGGTAAATGGCCTTGTTTTTCATTCATTTAAATTCCATGATATCAAAAACGCGTCATCTTTTGCTGTTGTTTTAATTTTCATAACCACAAAACAAGTGTGTTCATGACAAAACTGGTTACTACTTTTGTTAACGTCGCAAAACATCATAAGTCATATAGTTACTAAGTACATAATTATAAAGTTAAACATGATTATATAGTGAAGTGTAAATATTATATCCTAATCTTTAGCAGTTACATAGACACGTGAAACGGACACACCTCTTTTGTTTAACATTTAAAACTGATTTACTACTTTAAACTAGTAGAGAGTAACTGCTAAAAGTAGTGAAGTAATTACTTCACTACTTAATTCAAAGTAGTGAGGAACTACTTTCTGTCTTCCGTGTTCAAGTCCTTAAGTTTATGCTTTGAAATCCCTTACAAGAAAATAGTAGTGCTATATAGTATGCTCACAAAAGAAGGGCATAAGTGATAACTAATAAGTCCTTTTAAAATAACTAATAAGTCCTTTTAGCCTATTGTACATATAGAACAGGGAAATGTCATTGCTGTTATGCCTAAAGGTCATATCTGACATTTTCACAACTCTGAGGTAATGCCAGAAATCCTTTACTAAGGTTTTCCCAAAGGAAGAATTACCAGGGTAATGTAAACCAGGAGGATGGTCCTTACTAAAAACATATGTTAAGTTGATCCTCCATTTGAATGCAGCTTAGTAAAAGGTTTTTGGCAATTATTTCAGAAGTTTGAAAATGTCATATATGACCTTTAGGCGCATATAGTACAGCGACGATATAGTGGCACACGTGATAAAAAAAAAGGCTTAACTGACATATAATAGAAGAAATTCTCAGTAATCAACAGTACATGCTTTGATATTGTGCTACTGTTCAAATCAGTCAGAGTCATATAGAATTCCTCAAACAAAAAAGGTATATCTTGCTTTACTGAAGCGTTTCGAAATTCACAAGCTCAAACTTTCATACACATTGAACAAAGAAATCATAATATATAAAAAGATCCTGAAACAAAAGGATGTGCCATGTTAGACAGACTAGGATTTACTGAACTTTTGCATTAACAGGTTTTATATTGGTATGTGCTATCAAAAAATGTGGGAATGAATAAAGAAATTCCATTTATTTCAATGACCACTATGACCATTGAGAAGAAAAGAACAAAAGAATATTTCAAAAATTCGGTATATTTACGGATTCATAGCACTTAAACGAAAGCAAAAATAGAGCCAGTTTCCTTGTTTAATACTAGTTTTGATGAGCTCTTAAAAGTATTTAAAATTAAAACTAATAAAAGTACACCTGTCTCTTCTTCTTTGTGTTTCAGTCAAATTCCTTCTTCTCGTCATGTTTCTCGTTGCATAGCGAGTCCCTAAAAGCCTTAGTGCTAGAATCTGTAAAATAAGGTACACTATTCTAATATCACCCGACCAGATCCATTTCAGACAAACAAGATTACTGGTAATCCAGAATTGTGTATAGGCGAACTAATTGATATCTAAGAACTAGCAATTTTGCAGTTTATATAAAGAAAAAAAAAATCAATGAACAAACAATTGTTACCAAAGCCACAGTGGATACTTATAAAAAAAAGACTCATGCTTAATATCATAACTGTAATGTTAATGGCTATGTAAAAATAAGTCAAACGATGGGGAACTCAACTGTTTCTCTATAAAAAAAAAAGAAAAAAAAAGAAAAAGAAAAAAGACGCAAGACTGAGAAAAGCACTAGACGAGCCCCACTAATTAGTTACAAATATCATCAGATAAGAAAAAAAAACAACAACAAAAAAGAGAGGAAAAAACAACTTAAAAAACATTAATTAAAAATCCTAGGAGAGAAAAAGTCACCTTGCACTAAATATCAAAATATGGCTGAGGATTGAAAAAAATATTAACGCAAATTAAAATTTAAGCTAAGGCAGTTTTTATGTAAACCTCCTACGATGTAAAAATATGTTACGTAATATTAAAGAAACTGGAAATTCATCATCCTTTCTGAGAAATCTTCATACGGATTAAAAATGTTGCTTTAAGCAGCTCTCCGCCTAACACCGTTTCTTGTGTCGTTTTTAATACGATATTCTAACCGTCTGGGATCATAGGGAGATTTCTTGGAAAGAATTTTGAAATCTTCGGAATAAACCCGTTTCTAACTGGCAATTCTTTCGAACAAGATGAAAAATTCAGAAACATCCTGGCTCTAATCTGCTTATTATTAAAAAAGGACCAAGATTGCGAGATTTTGATTTACAAGGAATCAAAGTATAACACTCATTATTTTTGCTTTTCTTTACTCCTTTCTCTCTCTCTCTCTGTAAAAAGTGATGTCATTATTTGATTAGTAGACGAAACTTTATGAGCCTGTTCAAAGGGAAAAATAATTAGAGAATTGATATATTTAAAAGAAATCTTAGGCATAATCACTGACAAAAGATTCGAGAGGAGAAAAAGATATGTCTTCATCTGTGATTCATCTTTTTAGTAACCCTCTTGAGGACGAAAGAAAATGATCGCCGTCCTACCATTCATTCCCAAATAATGTGACAAACTAGCATGATTTTGAGAATAAAAATTAAATACCACCTTCAAAAGTAAAGATAAAATAGAAAAATCTCTGCTTTAACCCTCCATATATTTGAAAATCCTGATAGTAAAATTCAAAGAGGACAACTATCCCGAACCAGAATACAAGAGTAATAGTGTCGAGCAAAAAAGGATAATTTAAATGTCTAAATGGGCTTATTTCTTTCTTACAGTGGCGGTGATTCATGGAGGGGACAAAATGTATTTTTCAAAATCTGGGGGGGGGGGCACGTTTGTCGTTTTTGCTCAATAAAAATACCATAAACGACTTTTTCAATGAAAATATCCACCAAAAAAGATGTTTACAAAATCTAAGGGGGAGGGGGGGCAAGCCTGTCATTTTTTTCAATAATAATACCAAGAGAGGCATTCTTCAACGAAACTACTGCTATTAATACTACTAACAACTCACTGCAGCACCGATGCACCTCAGGTCAACACAGCTACATACGCTCCTGCGCCATCCCAATCTATCAAAATCCTACCTCTTAACACCCTCTCAGGAAGTTTCCATACCCCTTAAATCTTTCCTTACAACATCCTCCCCCCCCCAAACGAGGACATCCTGCTTTTCGTTTAGCCTTAGACGGTTGGCCAAAAAGTACAATCTTTGGCAATCTGTCACCCTTCATCCGCAGAATGTGGTCTAGCCATCTCAACCTTGCTCTCATTATAGTCCTAGAAAGCGGGATTGAACCCAACTTTTCGTACAGCCTATTGCTTGAGATACGGTCAGCTATTGCTTGAGATACGGTCAGTCAGTTGTGTACCCCCAAACAATCCATAAGCAATTTCTCTGGAAAACATCAAGCAAATCTTCATCCACTTTTACTTTTTCTTGGCCTTAGCGATTTCTTAACATTAATATTCAAACTTATTCTTGTACCCTGAACTCGCAAAATCACTAAAAGTTCACTAAAATCACTAAACGTAACGTTTTCCTAAATTAATGTAGTTTAATACAGTGCTATAGCTCCTATAGAAGTGAAGAGACTCACTAAAATATATGAGCATTTTTTTCCCATTTGTACGCTCAACCCCAACACCTGTCCTATTTGGCATCCTGGCATTTCCATTTAATTGTCGGACAGAATAGAGGCAGTCCAAAAAAGGTGCCTAAGAATTATCTCTAATGAGGGTAAAGTGCCTCATATTTCCCTTCTTTAGAGAGACTTCGGAGAATTTTATATAACAATCTATAAGGGTACATAGCAAAAATATGGACGCAACTTGCCACCAACAGTCTCCTGGTTCCTTAAAAAGTTATTACAGAGGCCCTATTTAAGGCCCCATACAGAATCTTGAGAAGGATAAAATATAAAGGGTGCCCACAGAAAATTTGCCAGGGGAGGGGGACAGACACCAGAATAGTGGAGATAAAATAAAACTCTCAAATTTGGAAAGCCTTTTTTCCACGGGGGTATTTTCCGGGGGAAGGGTATTTTCCAGGGGGGGGGTATTTTACAAGGGGGTAATCACCGAGGGGGAGGGGGTAAACGCCGGACACCAGAGTAATCATGATACCTTTAGACTGATCTTATTTCAAACAGTGAGTGATACAGTTAAAGATGCCGTCAAAATGTCTTTTAGGGAGTTCAAGCGTGAAGTGATCGAAGATATGGATCGTACATTTCAAGCCATTGAGACACGGATAGATACCCTCGAGCAATTGTCTGTCACCGCCATAGACCAGGACTTGCTGAATAGTCTTGTAGTCTCGCAGGTACAGACTTTAAAAAGCGATTCTTGATAGCCACTTAGAGAACAAAATAAAGCCGTTAATAGTCGAAGATAGAGACAGACAGAACCGAAAACTGAACCTTGCTGTGTTTGGAGTGCCGGCAAAGCCAGACGACTGACAGTTTATCCAGCAGTATTTGTCCCAAGAGCATAGCCTCCAAAATATATCTGTCGTAAATCTCTGTCATTTAGCTAACCCGAATAACCACACTAGCTCAAACTCACCTATCATTTTTTCCGCTGTCAACCAAGAAACAAAGAGAAACATTATCCAAAGGTCGTGTAAAAAGACAGGACCTTGTCAAATTCAGATCAGAAATAACGTATACAAAGCAGACCGGACTCAAAGAACCAAGCTCTATGAAGAGTTCCAAGTTCGGCGAGCAAATGGAGAGACGGATATTGGGATTTGGGGTGGCAAAATCATATCAAAAAACTTGCTACCTCCAGCTCCTCCAACTCAGATGGAACTCTAAGTGGGCTGCCGAAACCTGTACATAGTTTCTCTTCTAGTGAATTATTACACGTAAGTGATACTTTTGCTATTGGGGAGTTGGACAATAGATATTACAGTGTTAGATCTGGAAAAAACATTGATTTACTGAGATCTGAAAGATCATCAACTCCCTTTGATATTGGCAGCTCTAGTAAAATTAGTGCCCTTAGTGTTATTTTCAGCAACGTTGACTGTCTAACTTCAAAGTTTTAAGAAATTAAGTGTGTTATTACATCAGGCACTTCAGATATTTATGCCTTCTGTGAAGTGAAACCAAAAAGGACTACTATCCCTCTTACGGAACAACAGATACAGATACCGGGATAAAAAATAATCAGCAACCTATCAAAGCAGGAAGGAAGGGGAATCGTCCTATACATCCGAGATACTTTCCAGGTAAGAAATATTAATATTGAATATGAGCCTTACCTAGAACAAGTGTGGATTTCTATAAACCTACCTGGTGAGCCAATACAGATTGGTACGATTTACAGAAGTCCGAGTTCCCCTAATTTAGAAAGGTCCCTTTTTGAAGTTGTAAAATCAATTGATAGAAAAGTAGCGCTGACGGGAAACATTCTCATAGTCAGTGATTTCAAGCTACCTTTCTTCCGATGGATAGATGGCTGTGGCTATTCTGGACAAAAATCAGTTGCATCATTTCTTGAGTTTCTAGCTAGCTATTCACTTTACCGAGCTGCAAATTTCCCGACTAGGCACCGGGATGGCCACCCCCCGTCATTGCTGGACCTCATAATAGTAAACGACCATGAAGCGCTCTTAAACGTGGCCCCACTACCGCCCTTCGGTGCAAGCGATCACGCTGCTATACGATGCTCCCTTAGACTGTATCCAGAAAAATCAGTTTTTACCAAACATGTGTATAGAGATTACCATCTGATGAAACTAGAGTTAGCGGGGCAGTATCTGTAATTTCTCATTTAGAATGATGTTGATAAATTATGTAGTGCGATGGAGAAAATACTTCACGTGGATTCAAGGAAAATTCCTGTATGAAGATTAGTTTATAAACACAAATTTCTACCATTTATAAAAAAAGACATAAGGAAAGCAAGAAATAAAAAGAAAAGGTCTTGATAACTATATAAACAGAATGTACAAGATAACAACCAGTACATAAAATATACCAAGACGTGAAATAAAGTCAGAGATCTATCCAGAAAGTTATTTGAACAGCATGAGGAGGCTGTAGCAGCAGCAAGCAAGTTAAATCCAAAACACTTTTGGAATTATGCCTCAGCCTGTAAACCTGGTAGACACTCTGTTATGCGACTTAAAGATAATGACCGTATAATAGATGACCCAATAGAAAGTGCCAATGCCGTAAAAAGGCAGCTTACATATGTATTTACTCCACCTGATAATGCGCCTTTTCCAACCCCCCTCCACCTATACCATCATAATCCCTATGCCCTCAATTACAGACAATAGGGTAGATGTAGAGGCACACCTAAAAAAGTTAAATCCAAATAAGTCGGTGGGACCTGATGGTGTACACCCAAGTCTTCTTAAAGAATTGCATGTTGAACTATCAGGCCCGCTCACTCACCTTTTTCAGAAATCCCTTGATGAAAAATGTATCTCGCAGGATTGGCGCACGGCCTACATAACCCCCATACAGCAGCAAAGAGGACACAAGCAATTACCAGCCAATCAGTGTCACCTCTGCAGTCTGGAAGCTACTAGAAGCAATTGTTAACACTGCAATCCTGAAACACTTGACAACCAATAAACTATTCTCATCATTTTAGCATGGCTTTAGGTCTGGTCGGTTGGTTGAAACAAACTTGATTGATTCTTATAATTATATCACCGATCTTCTTGACCAGGGGTTCCCAGTTGATATCATACTACTCGATTTGACAAAGGCGTTTGACAAAGTCTGCCATAAAAGACTTTGAATCAAGCTCCAAGCTATTGGGGTGAGTGGTGGGGTGGTTGAGTGAGTGTTTAAGTTCTTAAGAGATAGGAAATAGACGGTTAAAGTATTTGGCGAGGATGGAGGGACGTTTTTCTCCGAGGTGGCCACTGTTGGAAGTGGTGTCCCCCAGGGCACAGTTTTGGGTCCGACTATATTTAATATATATATATATATAAATGACGTGCCAAAAACCCTAAACAACAAAGTAAGCCTCTACGCTGATGACTCGAAACTTATCGGTCGTGCAGACACAGCGGAGAATATTAAGTCGATTCAACTGGACCTCGATACATTCACTCACTGGACAAATATTTGGAGGCTTGAATTCAACGCATCAAAATGCAAGACTCTCCACCTTGGGTAGAAAAACCCACACACTCAGTACCGTATGGATTGTAGGGATGGGTCCCGAAATGCCATTTCCAGCGGCCACGCGGAGAGAGATCTTGGTGTCCTGGTAGACGACACCAAGTCGTCTACCAGGTATATATATATATATATATATATATATATATATATATATATATATATATATATATATATATATATATATATATATATATATATATATATATATATATATATATATATATATATATATATATATATATATATATATATATATATGTATATATATACCTTTCTTTGTTTATGAATTCCAAAATGTGGTAAGCTTTATCATGCTTGGCGCACTATTGCTTGGGCATCATAATGCCCTTGAGATTGTTTACTTTCTACCGTAAATGGGGCTCCGTTGTTTGTGTCCTTTAAATAGATAAATTATGACCCGTTTTGAGTTAATCTAAGATCTAAGAATTGAATTGATTGTAAATAAGTTTCATAGCAGTTCTTAAAGACAAAACAAAAATAAGAAATTCTTTTTCTTTGATTAGTTGTTACACTTCTATTTCTCTTCTAACTCTGGTGTAAATTCCAGGGGGGCCATGCCCCCCCCTGCAAGCACCCAAGTAAAATATCCACTGTTATCAAAACTGTTATAAAATACATCACCTTCTTTTAACGAAAGAATGCATAGATTCATCACCCATTGGTCCTCTTTTGGCAAAAATATCTCTGAGTCCAGCATAATATAATGGCTTTTGGAAAGGCTGCATCTTCTTAAAAACTGAAGATATACTACTAGGTAGGCGATGAAGTTCTCCATTTGCATAAATAAGGCGATTCTTGGCAGAAGGGTGCCATTTTGAGACAGACATTACTTTATCTTGAAGTCCTGCAATTTTAATTAGAATGTAAACTAATTGCTTTTGCCGTAAATGGTAAGCCAAATATTCTTTAAAGAGGGTTAGGCACCGTTTCTGTTTTGTTTTTTTCTTCTACTGTTTCTTGTTCTGTTATTTTTCAGAGAAAGCTTAAAAAAAATGCAGAAGACAGGTAGCCATTTTTTCAGTGCTATTTCTGTTTTTGCTCCGTTTTTTTTTATCGTTTTTGCAGTTTCTGTTTTCTCAAACCCACTTTTCTTTATTTTCTGTGTTTTGATTACATATAGCATCATAGCACAGACTAGCGACTTTTCTTGAATTTGCGATACTTACCATATCACGAATAGCAGCATCTTTAAGTGTTTTGAAGGAAAGATTTGCCACTTCAAAAATTACTCCAACATTAAAGCAGTCTTACAATTAAAGCAACTAAAACAGTCTAGGTTAAATTTCACGTTTTGGCTAGTCTTAGTAATTAGATAACTCTTCAGAGAAATGGGGTATACTGACTGCAGTAAGGATAATAATAGCAGCTCAGAACTAAATGATCAAGACATCGACAGCAGTAGCGAGAACTCAATAATTAGACAAAAAACAGTTTCTAGTGAAGTATAGAAGCTGAGAGCAGTACTGGTAAAGATACGAATGCGAGTTAGTATCCTGAAAGTATATTCAAAGTCTCATGATCCTTTTGAAGCTATCTACAAGACATAGTATCCCAGTCTATCCATCACAAAGGATATGAAAGTTCAATGGGACAGCAGACTTACCATGATAGAAACACATTGCAACCAAAAAGACCCAACGCGCGGCTTCGTCTATCGAGACCTTCATGGTACTAAAATCAGAGGGTTCGAACTTTACAGCTATGAGTGGTCCATTGTGGGAGCTGGTTCTTCACCCATTTGAACACATAATTGCGACAGCTAGAGGATATAATGAAGTTTCGGCAAACAAAGCAAAGCGTCGTGATTTGAATATCTTCGTGATATGCTGATGATCAAGGAACTAAAGTATTTTTTTTACTCGGAATAATAGTACTATGGCTGATTAAATCAATGGCCCGAAGGAACAATTAGCTGTTAACCTCATGAGATATTATTCAGCCAGTTCTAAGTTTGACATGAAGCTCTCCCAAAGAGGGCTTGTAAGATGCGGTTACTTTAAAAAATGAGCCGTCTAGGAAGAGAGTCAGCTCGTCCATCCACTCCTCACTTCTCCAACAATTAGTTTAAGAGAAACGTGCTGAAATCCAAGAACTCCACATCTTTCTCTGTTGACATCGCTCCTACTAAGGTAGGGACTAACCAAAATGGATCACTAAAGACCCCTAACCAAGCAGACCGCTTGTTTGCTAAGTTTCTCGACACGACTGGGCTACAGAAAAAATTCTTTGTGGCAAAATACGTACAATAAAAGCAGTTTAAGCATCACCTAAATAGCAGCAAATATTATCAGGCATAGCCTATGAGCAGGGGCAGATAAAAAATGATTCGAGCGATTGGATCCAATCAGGCCCAACATTAAAATTAAATGATAAAAAAAATCGAAATTTGAAACAAATTGCTTTTGAGGATAATGGAAAAATTACGAATTATTCAAATAATTGAAAATACATTTTTTTTTAACTGTGCATTGCTGCATGAGATTTATTAATGTGTATATTACTTGACATTTGATTAATGTGAAATTTGATATATCTATATATATATATATATATATATATATATATATATATATATATATATATATATATATATATATATATATATATATATATATATATATATATATATATATATATATATATATATATATATATATATATATATATATATATACTGAATCTCAATTCTATTTAAATATTTGATATATAGTGAGCATAAATTAAATATTTAATAGTATATTTAATATATAGTTTAATATACAGTGAAATCCGATCAGGCCCCACGGTTATTCCATCTGGGCCTGCCTATGAAGGAAGACTTCCTGCGTCCTTGAGCAAGAGACAAAGATCACAAATCAGAGGTTTTTGATTGTTTTTGTATATTGGGTCCTTTCTTATTATCAGTAAATGTTTACTTTACTCTCATAAGTCCAAAGAAACTGAAAGAATGAGAATATCTGTTAAATTTGATCCTTTTTTTTTATAGAAACATGTTCTGTTTTTCAGGAAATGGATTGGCATTTTTTTCAGTGTTTCTGTTTTGACCAAAGCAACGACTTTATAAAATCAGTTGTGCCAATCACTTTGTTTATGATCCTGATGATGATTTTGATAACATTCCTATCAAAGTCATTATATTTCAAATCAAAAAAGAAAACCTTTTAATAATATTAAACGCTCAAGAACTAAGGGTTTTGCCGTCCTGGCTAAGTGAACGTGCGCTGGGTTGAGAATTCCTTGTCCAAGGGGTACGGGTTCGATCCCTGGCGTGGCCAGTTATTTGGGTTTGTGACGTAGGTCAGTGGTTAAACTCTGTAAGCTTAGCCAGAGTCGACCCAGCTCTAAATGGGTACCTGGAGAAATCTTGGGAAGGTAAGCAGGAAGGATGTGCGAAAGCACAGGATGGCTGGCCCCCAGAACCCCATTGCACTTCCTGACTTAAGGGCCCCGAAACGGAGATCAGCACCGCCGGTTTGGACTTTAAGGGTCTAGTGCATCAGACTTACTTACTTAAGGGTTTTGCTCTCTGGTGAGCTTAAAGATCCTTTTTTTGCCATAGAGAAGTAGTATTTTAGTACTTTGATTATAAAACTAGCTCTGTAATTTAGGGGTCTCATTTTCAAGTTAGGTTCAACTGAGAGTTCAAGTAAGGAGTTCTTTAGCACTCTTTTTTATGATAGTTATTTTGCATTAAAAATGAAGAAGATTAAAGACATGTTGAATTGAATTTATAAAAAACAATTAAGGCCATGGGGGTTGTGGCTGTTCTAGGGACTTGAGCATAAATCAGTTTACATTTGTTGAGTACTTCTTACCTAAAGCTTCAACAAGTCCCAAAGTTGCTGCCCCAGATTCTCCAACTGGTCGTAAAGTTCTAGGACCATGCTCAAAAATTGTACCATCCTCATACCTAGTAGATGCAATCCAGCCGCCAACTCTTGGTGATGACTCTAAAATTGTAATTTTTAATCCAGGCTTTAGTTGGGAGATACGAAATGCTGCACTTAGACCACTGATGCCACCACCAATAATCACAACCATTTTATGTTCTCTATAACTGAAAAAAAGAAATTCCTATAAAAAATTATAAACTGCTCATAAATAGTGATAAAAAGCAATAAAACTTCATGTCTTTGCACAATGGATGTGTATGGTTGGTAAATAGCTAAATATGGGTCTATATATGTAAAATTAAAAAACAACTAAGAATAAGCATGCAGAGAAGCTTTAAATTTTACAAAAATGAATTTTTATTCATTTAAAAAAATTATAAATAAATTCTTGTCTGCCCCCCGCCAAAAAATAAATAGTAAAGTAGTTCCCCTTCCATCAGATATGACAAGACTGCACCTGTTTTGGAGTATTTTTTTTTTTTTTTTACTGGACCATGCAACATAAAAAACTTGAGATCAACACATGATATATTTATATCTGGAAGTAAACAGTTAATTATGTCATAAGTTTCAAGTTGATTGGGAAAAAAAACCTCCCAAACTTTCAAATTTAAAGTTGGTTAAGGAGTGCTGTTAGAGGGGCTGCACAGCCACTTTGTACCTCCAATAACACAGGCTAAAAATCTTACATGATTTTGCCTCTAAGATGATGCAAATATGCATACCTTTCAGCTCAAATTGCCAGTAGGGGAATACTGTAGGTTGTGTGAGAGGGGTTAACTTTCTCCTATCTGGATTTAGCTTGGTTTTGCACCAAATAAAGACCAGGACCCAACTTGTACACCAACAGTAGAAATCTAAATTCTTTGCATGATTATACTTTAACAAGGTGCAGCGTTGCCTAGAGTAAAGGCCATACGACTCCAATGTTTTATTATTATTTTTTTTTTCCCAGAGGCACTTCGCACGGAAGGGATCGTCATAAAAACTTCCGAGGGGGATCATTCGATTGAACATTAAGAATTCTAGTGCCCTTTTTAATAGTCGAAAGTGATTGGAGGGCAACTAGCACCCCCCCCCCAATCATTCCCCCAAACGTATCCAATCAATATTTTGAGATAGCCTTTTTGTTCAGCGTAGTTGATTTCCAGATAGAAAATATGTTTTTGAGGAGGATACTCCCCAACAGCCCTCAGGGCAAGGGTTTTAATTTATGCCCTGGGGGCATATAAGGTTTTTATAGAAGGCATTGTCGTAGAAAATTCAAAACAGGCTCAATCGATTGGAAATTAAAGGGCTAGTGCCCTTTTTAATAATCGAAAGTGATTGGAGCGTAACTAGCCCCCTCCCCCACCCACGCCCATCATTTCTATAAACACAACCAATCAAAATTTTGAGATAGCCATTTTGTTCAGCGTAGATGATTTCCAGATAAAAATATATTTTTGAGGAGGACCCTCCCCCACAACCCTCAGAGTAAGGGTTTTAAGTTATACCCTGGGGCATATAAGGTTTTTAAAGAAGAAGTTGTCGTAGAAGCTTCAAAAAAGGCTCATTCGATTGGAAATTCAAAAAGCTAGTGCCCTTTTTTAATAGTCGAAAGTGATTCGAGGGCAAATAGCCCCCCCCCCACGCCCATTATTCCCCCAAACACATCCAATCAAAATTTTTACATAGCCATTTTGATCAGCGTAGTTAATTTCCAGATAGAAAATATATTTTGAGGAGGATACACCCCCACAACCCTCAGGGCAAGGGTTTTAAGTTATGCCCTGGGGGCATATAAGGTTTTTATAGAAGGCGTTGTCGTAGAATCTTCAAAACAGGCTCATTCGATTGGAAATCGAGATTTCTAGTGCCCTTTTTAATTGTCAAAAGTGATTGTAGGGTAACTAGGCCCCACACCCAATAGTTCCCCAAACAGCTCCGAACAAAATTTTTAGATAGTCATTTTGTTCAATGTATTTGATTTCCAACTAGAAAATATGTTTTTGAGAGAGTCACTCCCCCACAACCCTCAGGGGAAGGGTTTTAAGCTATACCCTGGGGGGCGTATAAATTTTTTAAAGAAGCTTGTGTCGTAAAAAATTGAAAACAGGCTCAATTGATTGGCAATTCAAAGGGCTAGTGCCTTTTTTAATAGTCGAAAATGATTGGAGGGCAAATAGCCCCCCCCCCACGCCCATTATTCCTCCAAACACATCCAATCAGAATTTTGAGATAGCCATTTTGATCAGCGTAGTTAATTTCTAGATAGAAAATATATTTTGAGGAGGATACTCCCCCACAACCCTTAGGGCAAGGGTTTTTAGTTATGGCCTGTGGGCATATAATGTTTTTTATAGAAGGCGTTGTCGTAGAAACTTCAAAACAGGCTCATTCGATTGGTGCCCTTTTTAATAATCGAAAGTGATTGGAGGGGAACTAGCCCCCCCCCCCCCACCCCCATCCTTCCACCAAACACATCCAATCAAAATTTTTAGATTGCCATTTTGTTCAGCGTAGTTGATTTTCACATAGAAAACATGTTTTTGAGGAGGACAATCCCTCACAACCCTCAGGGCAAGGGTTTTAAGTTATGCCCTGGGAGCATATAAGGCTTTTATAGAAGGCGCTGTCGTAGAAACTTAAAAAAAGGTTCATTCGACTGGAAATTCAAAGGGATATTGCCCTTTATAATAGTCGAAAGTGATTAAAGGGGAACTAGCGCCCCCCCACGCCCATCATTCCCCCAAACACATCAAATCAAAATTTTGAGATAGCCATTTTGTTCAGCATAGTTGATTTCCAGATAGAAAATACATTTTTGAGGAGGACAATCCCCCAAAACCCTCACGGCAAGGGTTTTAAATTATGCCCTGGGGGCTTATAAGGTTTTTCTAGAAGGCGTCGTAGAAACTTCAAAAAAGGCTCATTTGATTAGAAATTCAAAGGGCTAGTGCCTTTTTTAATAGTCGAAAGTGATGTTATTTGGGCCGTTTTGTTCAGCATAGTTGATTTCCAGATAGAAAATATATTTTGAGGAGGATACTCCCCCACAACCTTCAGGGCAAGAGTTTTAACTTATGCCCTTGGGGCATATGAGGTTTTTATAGAAGGCGTTGTCGTAGAAACTTCAAAACAGGCTCAATCGAATGGAAATTAAAGGGCTAGTACCCTTTTTAATAGTCGAAAATGATTGGAGGGCAAATAGCCCCCCCCCACGCCCAGTATTCCCCCAAACACATCCAATCAAAATTTTGAGATAGCCATTTTGATCAGCGTCGTTAATTTCCAGATAGAAAATATATTTTGAGGAGGATACTCCCCCACATACCTCAAGGCAAGAGCAACTAGCTCCCCCACGCCAATCATTACCCCAAACACATTCAATCAAAATTTGGAGATAGCCGTTTTGTTCAGCGTAGTTGATTTCCAGATAGAAAATAGGTTTTTGAGGAGGACAATCCCCCACAACCCTTTGGACAATGGTTTTAAGTTATGCCCTGGGGGTATATAATGTTTTTTATAGAAGGCGTTGTCGTAAAAACTTCAAAAAAGGTTCATTCGATTGGAAATTCAAAGGGCTAGTGGCCTTTTTAATAGTCGAAAGTGATTGGAGAGCAACTAGCCCCCCCCCCCTTCACCCATCATTCCTCCAAACACATCCAATCAAAATTTTGAGATAGCCATTTTGTTCAGCGTAGTTGATTTTCACATAAAAAAATATATTTTTGAGGAGGACACTCCCCCACAAACCTCAAGGCAAGGGTTTTAAGTTATACCCTGGGGACATATAAGGTTTTTATAGAAGGCGGTGTCGTAGAAACTTCGAAAAAGGCTCATTCGATTGGAAATTTCGAGAACTAGTAACCTTTGCAATAGTCGACAGTGATTTGAGGGCAACTAATCCCCCTCTCCCGCCCACCTTTTCCCCAAACACATCCAATCAAAATTTTAAGATGACCATTTTATTAAACGTAGTTTTAAGTTCTGTAAATTAGGTCTTTGAGGATTATAACTCCCCCCAAAGCCCTCAGGACAAGGGTTGTAATTTAAGGATCCTTCATACTATTTCTTATGGAAGGGATGCTCGTATAAACTTTAGAGAGGGCGGGCTCATTTGATTGAAAATTGAAAGTTCTTGTTCACTTTTTAAGAGTCAAAAGAGATTGAAGGGCAACTAGCCCCTCTCCCTCGTCCTCGGCCTAAACGCATCAGACCAAAATTTTGATATAGACATTTTGTTAAAATAGTTCAAAGTTCTGATAACAAAAAACTCCGGTGTCGACACAGCCCACCAGGGCCCGGGGGTAGGCGTTGTAAGTTATGCCCTGGGGTCATATAAACAATCAAACAATCAATAAATAAACAATCATGGTCTATTCAAAACGATGCTGTTCTTTCTGCATCAACAAATGGAATAACCTATCAAGATCCATTCATTGTTGCGTGAAAAAATCAGGTTTGATTTTTCAGAGGCATGTAAATTAAGCTCTGTATAGCAAAGAGAATAAGACTTCAATGTTTTATTATTATTAATTTAAAAAAAAAAACCTTACATAAAAATAAGTTTTTTAAGAAGAGTAAAGAGCAAGAAGAGAAAGTAGAGTAACCTACTTTCCCCCATTCCCCTCCATGGAATTGGTCATTTCCCATAATAAATACTGAATTTTCAAAATGGAATAAAGATTTAACCCCCATTGCTTTTGTCCAGAAAAAATTTGCAGAACTTAATACAATTACCTATAAAAATCACTTCCAAATATTTGTTGATGGGTCAAAAATAAATGAGAAGGTCGCAAGTGGTGTTTTCCTTCCTCACCTGAAAATTGCAATAGGAGAGAGATTATTCAATAATTTATCTATAATGTCTGCTGAGTTAAATGCCATAATCATGGCATTAGAACACCTTAAGCAAAACCAACCTTTGATTGCAAATTCGAATAATATTATCATCTATTCCGACTCTCTATCAAGCCTTGAGTTGCTGGCCTCAGCTCCCCAATATAAGTTGGACATTGACACTTATCATTGTCTCAGTATTATTGATAATCTTGCTTCAAGTGGCATAAAAACTTATTTTCAGTACATTCCTAGCCACCGTGGCATAAATGGTAATCATCAGGTTGATGAAATAGCAAAAAATGCTATAAATATTGATGAGCCAAGTGGGAGACCAATCCCAATTAGAGATATTTACCAATGGAGGCTATCAGATATTAATTTTAATAAGATTAATCCTATCCTTTCTCCCTTTCCCAATAAGTATCTTTCTAAAATTTATCATAGAATTTGTTCTGAAACAAATGGACTAAATTTCCTTGCATTCTCATATGAGCTTTCTAATTCAAGTGGTTCAATTCCCCTGTCCCCTCTTTGCAGGCATTGTAACATGAATAATGAAACAATTGACCATTGCCTATTTGAATGTAATATGCTGACGTCTGCACAACATACCTTGCTTTGTAAACTGTTAAAATACTTTAAACACCATAAAATCTCACTATCAACCAAGAGCCTAGCCAACTATACCTGCACACAGAGCACAGAAATCGATATATATCATCTTATATTCGAACTCCTTGAGTCAAAAGATCTACTGAAATATCTGACAATATCTAATAAATAAGAGACAACCAAGACAGTAGCTCTGTAGCCCACATAGTGAAGCAAAAAGAAGAGGGCTAAATAGTACCAACTGAATAGCCCGCCTGCTGTGAATTAGAAGAAGAAGAAGAGCCATATTGAACTCAGGACCAGCAGAAATTAATTCCTATTATAGTTAAAACTCAAAAACACCAGAAATTACTGTTAAAGAATAAACAAAACCCTGAAGGAACAGAAATGAAAATTAACTATCTTACAAACGTAAAGATAACCAGTGCAAACATAAATACATGAATAAATCTTATATAGCTTCAATATTTTTTATTACTTTCCCCCCAGAGCTGCTTTATATGCAAGGGTTAGAAATACCATTTTGTTAAAAATAGTTGAAAGGTTAAGTAACAAAACTCTGGCGTCGACAAAACCCCCCAGGGCCTGGGGACAGGAAGGGATTCTCGTATAAACTTCAGAGAGGGCTCATTTGATTGGAAATTGGAAGTTCTAGTCCAGCTCTTAACAGTCAAAATTGATCGAAGGGCTAAACGGAAAGCAGGTCGTCCCCGTCTGGGTTGGGAGGACATCATAAAGAAAGATTTAAAGGAAATGGGAACTTCGTGGGCGGGTGTAAAAAGGGAGGCTTTGAATAGATTGGGGTGGAGGAGGAGCGTGCGTAGCTGTGTTGGCCTCAGGCGGCTTGGTGCTGCGATGAGTTGTTACTAGTAGTAGTAGTAGTAATAAATAAATTCGGTTTTTTAAATTAATTTTCTTATGTTACTAAGTTTTAGACAATAGAAAACTAAAGGTCATAAAGGCAATAAGGTTTCGATGTTTTATTGTTTTTAGTTGTGCACTAAGATTAGTGAAAACAGGGCCACCAACAGGAAGGTTGTGCACAGCCAGCCCCGTCCGCCCACCCTTTAGGATTAAGCCTGACCCCCTTCTTTATGCCAACTACGCTGCCCCCACTCCAAAGACTTTAATACGGTAAAGTTTTGTATGGGAAGAATACATAGTAAAACTATTATAAAATAGTAAAAATTACAGCCATACTTAAAATAAGGTTTAAATACATACTTTGCAATAAATGCTAAATTATTGTGGCACAAAAAATCAGAAAAATGGTCTATTCAAAACGATGATGTTCTTTCTGCATCAAAAAATGGAATAATCTAGCAAGATTCGTTCATTGTTGCGTGAAAAAATCAGGTTTGATTTTTCAGAGGCTTGTAAATTACGCTCTGTATAGCAAAAACCATAAGGCTTTAATGTTTTATTATTATTAATTTAAAAAAAAAACCTTACATAAAAATAAGTTTTTCTAAGAAGAGTAAAGAGCAAGAAGAGAAAGTAGAGTAACCTAGTTTCCCCCATTCCCCTCCATGGAATTGGTCATTTCCCATAATAAATACTGAATTTTCAAAATGGAATATAGATTTAACCCCCATTGCTTTTGTCCAGAAAAAATTTGCAGAACTTAATACAATTACATATAAAAATCACTTCCAAATATTTGTTGATGGGTCAAAAATAAATGAGAAGGTCGCAAGTGGTGTTTTCCTTCCTCACCTGAAAATTGCAATAGGAGAGAGATTATTCAATAATTTATCTATAATGTCTGCTGAGTTAAATGCCATAATCATGGCATTAGAACACCTTAAGCAAAACCAACTTTTGATTGCAAATTCGAATAATATTATCATCTATTCCGACTCTCTATCAAGCCTTGAGTTGCTGGCCTCAGCTCCCCAATATAAGTTGGACATTGACACTTATCATTGTCTCAGTATTATTGATAATCTTGCTTCAAGTGGCATAGAAACTTATTTTCAGTACATTCCTAGCCACTCTGGCATAAATGGTAATCATCAGGTTGATGAAATAGCAAAAAATGCTATAAATATTGATGAGCCAAGTGGGAGACCAATCCCAATTAGAGATATTTACCAATGGAGGCTATCAGATATTAATTTTAATAAGATTAATCCTATCCTTTCTCCCTTTCCCAATAAGTATCTTTCTAAAATTTATCATAGAATTCGTTCGGAACAAATGGACTAAATTTCCTTGCATTCTCATATAAGCTTTCTAATTCAAGTGGTTCAATTCCCCTGTCCCCTCTTTGCAGGCATTGTAATATGAATAATGAAACAATTGACCATTGCCTATTTGAATGTAATATGCTGACGTCTGCACAACATACCTTGCTTTGTAAACTGTTAAAATACTTTAAACACCATAAAATCTCACTATCAACCAAGAGCCTAGCCAACTATACCTGCACACAGAGCACAGAAATCGATATCTATCATCTTATATTCGAACTCCTTGAGTCAAAAGATCTACTGAAAGATATCTGACAATATCTAGTAAATAAGAGACAACCAAGACAGTAGCTCTGTAGCCTACATAGTGAAGCAAAAAGAAGAGGGCTAAATAGTACCAACTGAATAGCCCGCCTGCTGTGAATTAGAAGAAGAAGAAGAGCCATATTGAACTCAGGACCAGCAGAAATTAATTCCTATTATAGTTAAAACTCAAAAACACCAGAAATTACTGTTAAAGAATAAACAAAACCCTGAAGGAACAGAAATGAAAATTAACTATCTTACAAACGTAAAGATAACCAGTGCAAACATAAATACATGAATAAATCTTATATAGCTTCAATATTTTTTATTACTTTCCCCCAGAGCTGCTTTATATGCAAGGGTTAAAAATACCATTTTGTTAAAAATAGTTGAAAGGTTAAGTAACAAAACTCTGGCGTCGACAAAACCCCCCAGGGCCCGGGGGCAGGAAGGGATTCTCGTATAAACTTCAGAGAGGGCTCATTTGATTGGAAATTGGAAGTTCTAGTCCAGCTCTTAAGAGTCAAAATTGATCGAAGGGAAAATACCCCCCCCCCCCCCACACACGCCCTTTTTCCCCACCCCTTCCTTTGAACTAATTCGGTTTATACCTGAAGGTCGAATGAGAGTTAATATGTTTTGGTATTAACAAACACATATTAGGCATCTGCTCACCTCCCTAATAAGGAAAGAAACAGAGAGTATAAGGCAGTGGTGGATCCAGGGTAGAGGACACTCCCCCACAATCCTCAAGGCAAGGGTTTTAAGTTATACCCTGGGGACATATAAGGTTTTTATAGAAGGCGGTGTCATAGAAACTTCAAAAAAGGCTCATTCGATTGGAAATTCAAAGGGCTAGTGCCCTTTTTAATAGTCGAAAGTGATTTGAGGGCAAATAACCCCCCTTCACGCCCACCTTTTTTCCAAACACATCCAATCAAAATTTTGAGACAGCCATTTTATTAAACGTAGTTTTAAGTTCTGAAAATTAGGTCTTTGAGAATGACAACTCCCCCACAGCCCTCAGGGCAAGGGTTGTAATTTAAGGATTCTCCGAATCCTTCCCATTATTTCTTATGGAAGGGATGCTCGTATAAACATTAGAGAGGGCTCATTTGACTGAAAATTGAAAGTTCTTGTTCACTTTTTAAGAGTAAAAAGAGATTGGAGGGTAACTCGCCCCCCCCCCTCCTCCAAGCCATAAATGCATCAGACAAAAATTTTGAGATAGACATTTTGTTAAAATAGTTCAAAGTTCTGATAACAAAAAGATCCGGTGTCAACACATCCCACCAGGGCCCAAGGGTAGGCGTTTTAAGTTATGTCCTGAGGCATAACTTATTAAGAGGGGTTTTGTATGGGAAGAACACATAGGAAATCTATTATAATTATCCAACTATAAGGTTAAAATACATACTCTGTGATAGATGCAAAATTGCTTAGGCACACAAAATCCTATTAAGGTCAATTCCAAACAGTCGTGATCCCTTTGTGTCAGCAAGTGAAATGGTCTAAACTCCCTTATTGGAGCTAGTTTTTCAATCCATTCATTGTTGTCAATTGCTGTCCACAAGTTATGCAAGCTATCTATTGTTCATATACAAGGTTTTTATCAAAGAGGTAATCGTATAGACTTTGAAAAAAGCCTCATTTGATTTAAATTGAAAGTTCTAGATCTGTTTTTTAAAGTCCAGAATAATCGGACAGTAAGTACCCCCCCCCGTCCATGCCATAAAATCTTGAAACTTTTTGCTATCAAAAACAAACAAAAATTAATTAAAAAAAAACTTTCCAAAAATAAGTTTTTCAAAGAAAAGCAAAGGCCATTTTAAACTTAAGCTCAGTTGATACTAATACCTGTTAAAATTCAAACTCAAAACGACCAGAAATTACTATTAAAGAATAAATGAAACCCAAAACGAACAGAAATTAAATAAACAATCATAGCAAAAAACATACAACAAGTAATAATACAAATGAATAAATAGATCTTAAAGCGAGTAATGCTTAGATTGAATATGCAAATCAAGCTTAAAACGAAAAAAAATGTTTTGCTATTAAAGTATAAATGAAATTTAAAACGAATAGAAACTAAATAAACAATAAATGCGAACAAACATACAATATATATTATTGTAAATGAATAATTAAATCTTAAAACGAGTGAAACTTAAAAAAAATATGAAAATCAAGTTTGAATCGAATAAAAATAACTAAAAAAAAGAGTTTGGGTATGACCTCACTGCAGAAGCCTAATACCTACTACGTCATTTGTGCTTTTCTAAAAACGAAGTATATTACAAATGTTTTCTTTTGTTCTTAATATTGAAAATAAATATTAAATTACAGTAAAAATTTTAAACTGATGAGCTTTTAGCAATTAATATCATTATGTATCAAATATTCAGTTTAATTTGTTAGTTCTTTTCATTGGTCAAGACAAATATAGTTTCACTACAACAAAATTTGGATACTACCCCCTTCTTTAACTGTAAAAACCTAAAGCCATCTGCGTCATTAGTGCTTCACTGAAAACGAATTACTTGTATATTACAAATTTATTATTTTCCAGTTCTTACAGCATTGAAAATGAAAATAAAAATTACAGTGAAAAGAAATCTTAAACTGATGGATCTTTCAACAATTAATATCATCATATATCTAATATTCAATTTTATTTTGTTTATACTTTCCAAGACTGTTCAAGACTCATATAGTTTTGCCATTTTTTTAACTCTGCTATTTTTTCTAACTAATCATGTTAGTTTGTTATGAAAACATTCTTTGGCTTCTAGGCATTTCTATTTGAGCGGAAAACTGCACCTCAAACTTTGTGGAACATGTATTTCATTGCATGAAACACCAAAATATAATAAAATGTCAAGTTTTGGAGTGTTCCACCACTCGCAAGCAAGTGCCATTGGTATTTTTGAATCTGCATAGTCAATTTAGGGGGTGGAGGGTAGGCTAATTCTCATAGCAGCCCCATTCTGTCATGGTATGATTCACATTTTCAACAAATGGCATCCGGACTATCATATAATCTACAAAGCATACAACTACCCCAAATCAGTATCAATAAATAAAAAACCCAAAACGAACAAAAATTAAAATAAATATTAGAGTCAAACTCAAAACAAGCATAACTTAATATGAGTAGAGTTCAAAACCCCTATGCTTTCTAAAAGCCAGAATATAATTTGTACTTCACTAAAATAAAATTCAAATGAGTTTACTGAAAAAAAAATGTGCATTGTCAATTTAATATACATATGCTGATATTTATTCCCTAAAATCTTAATTAATTTTTGATTTCTTAAAGTTACAAAAGTGAAAACATTTCAAAGAATTGTTTTCAGTAAAGCGCCGGTGACGCAGTAGGTTTTAGGCTTCTGCAGTGAGGCGATACCCAAACTCTTGTTTGTAGTTATTTTTATTTCATTCAAACTTGATTTGCATATTCTTTTTAAGTTTCACGCGTTTTAAGATTTATTTATTCATTTACATTAATATATATTGTATGTTTGTTTGCATTGATTGTTTATTTAATTTCTGTTCGTTTTAAGTTTCATTTATACTTTAATAGCAAAATATTTGCTCTTGTTTTAAGCTTGATTTTCATATTCAATTGAAGCATTACTCGCTTTAAGATTTATTTATTCATTTATATTATTACTTGTTATATGTTTTTTGCTATGATTGTTTATTTAATTTCTGTTCGTTTTGGGTTTCATTTATTCTTTTATAGTAATTTCTGGTCGTTTTGAGTTTGAATTTAAACATGTATTTGTATCAACTGAACTTAAGTTTAAAAAGGCCTTTACTTTTCTTTGAAAAACTTATTTTTTGGAAAGTTTTTTTTTAATTAATTCTACTTAAAGATTTCTGTGAAAAATGGGCCAATTGTATAATTTGGAGACTTGGTCTTTGGGACTGAGTGGACCATGCCCTCCATGGCAATTAAAACAAAATAAAAATACAGAAAAGTAGGCAAAATTTTCAATGAGGCAATGGAGGAATTGTTAAAAAGTATGATCATTTTTATACATTTTTTAAATAATAAACAAAGAGGCAGTGTGCTCTAAGATAGTACAAATGTCCTGTGGGGAGCCACATTTTTTAAGCCATTCAAGTATTCTGAATGAAATGGCTATCTCCAAATTTTGATCTAACGCCATGTGAGGTTACAGAGAGGTGAAATGTCAAAATTAAAATAGCAGATTTAAACCCCTTGTGAGGATACTGGGATAATTAAACATAAAAAGTAACACCTATCAGCTTGCCTCTACAGATTTATAACTTATTGAGGATGTTTGATTATTGACCTTGCTGCACAAACATGACATTAGAGCCCACTGCTAACACACTCTTTTCTCACAAAATGCTAGATGACAGAGTAATTTATTGAAACTCAATTTGCCTATGTCCTATGTGTTGTCATTTATCAATGGACCCTAGTGAGTAATATGCAAGTATAAGTGAACAAATTCTAATTCTGAAGGAATTGAGAAGCTTTTTTAAGGCAATTAAAACTTAATATTCAGGTAGGCCAATTCTGTCTAAAAAGATCACCCTTAACACAAGGTAATTTTTTTGTACAAAAAGAAAGAGCTGGTTTAGAATATTTTTGATGGGTTTATTCTGAAAATAGTTCAGATGGCTAGAGTACATTCTGTTGATGAAGGATGACAGATTGCCAACGATTGTCCTTTTTGGCAAACCATCTAGGGCTAAACAAAAAGCAGGCTGTCCTTGGCTAGGGTGGAAGGATGTTGTAAGGAAAGATTTAAGGGAAATGAAAACTTCCTGGGTGGATGTAAAGAGAAAGGCTTTGAATAGGTTGGATAGAGAAGTGTGCATAGCTGTGTTGGCTTCAGGAAGCTTGGTGCTATTTTAGTGGTAGTATCAGTAGTTATTCAGCAAATACCACCAGCTTTTGCCTATCAGCTTTAGTTTATGAGATACATATTTGTTGATTGGATTTTTTCTCATAAAAGGCATAAATAAAGAAACAAAAGTGATGGAATACTTCTAGGAAAATAGTTTGCAAAGTAGCAGTTGGTGTCTTAGGGAGGAAAATGAGAAATAAAGCTATGAATTCTAGTGAAAATGCTTTAAGCTTGGTAAAGAAAAAGGAAGAGGTTTGTGCAAGAATTATGTGGTAACATTCATATGAGAATAAGAGTAATGTAAGGAAATAGAGAAAGCATTAAAATATAAATTAAGGAGGTGTAAAATCTAGATTTATCCCAGTTAAAGATAAGAATGGGACCTCAATTGGTGATTAGGAAAGAGCTAAAAAGACATTGATAGAACATTTTATGAGTGTCCTAAACTATGATGAAGTAACAAGAAGTGATGAAGTGGAAAATTTAATTTACAAGGTAGGTGAAATACCTCCATAATGAGCATTGTAGATAGAGAAAGTACTAAAACCTTGAGTGCTGCATATTCTTGTAAAAAAAAAATTGCATATTTTTGATGTTTTGACCAGCCTACTAGCAGTTTCAGCATGCCAATTTCAAAAATATAGCAATGAATTTAGCTTATCTCAAAAACTAGATCTGGTAGACAAATTATGTTTATTATTTGGATTTTGAACCCAAAAATTACCAAGGAAGTGTTAAAGGGTACTTGTATGACTAATATCCTATTGCTCAAGTTGTTCATTCATTGATGCATTTAGGAACTTTTTTTCCTTTTTTTAGTTTCTATCAGCTTAGCATGAGATAAGACAAATAGAAGTGACAAAATAGATGGAAAATATATAATTTGGGCTATATATTTGCACATTAGAGGGGGGAGGGCGTACGGGTATAGTATTTGGACAGTATGAAGTTAGAAAACAATTCTTACTACATAATATGCAAAACAATTGTACCAAACACATTAGGCATGCAGACCCAATATACTTTACTCCTGCACCCCTAATTTGCAAATGTATAGCCAAAATTTGTTTCTAAAGTATTGTATTTTTGTCCTACTTTGGTATATTTCATTTGGATTGAGTGTCAGAGAAACATATTAGAAGAATATTAGGTAGGGCATACATCATACAAGCACCAGTTAAAGAATTGGGTAAACTTAATGTTTTTGTATTAATTTGCTAGCTAAAAAATAAACATACCCTTTGGCATTCCTTTCAACACAACACACATAGTAATTGCAGCTGTTGTAAATTCCTTTTTGGATCCTTACAAATAACACATTGTTACTTATTATTTATTTTTTTACCAGTAAAACTAAGTAAAACATGCTGTTTGATTAAAAAATCAAAGTTAAGGCAAAGTCACCTTTTTCAAATGCAAGGATTATTTAATTTTACATACTTCTTAATCTTATAACTTTTTGCTTTTGCAATTTTTTAGCATTGTCAAAAGTTCAAGGGATTCCAGGTAGGCAGAAGAAGAAGGAAAAGCAAGATTGAATGATTTATCACATTTAATTATAATAAATTGATATACCGTATTTAGAATAGATGACAGTCAAACATCAACAGAGCATTGATTTTTGAATCAAATGGCCAAAAATCATATTGGGCCATGTTTTTTAGAAGCCATTTGAAAGTTGAAAATGGAATTTGTAATGTGAGCAATTATTATATTTGGAAAGTGTAGAAAGGCAGAAAAACTAGCATTATCAGATTAATATAAAAGACTTTAAATTTAATATTTAATGCTCTTTCCGAATATAATAACCACTGCTGCTACAATTGCATCTCAGTTCCCTGATGGAACCAGGTAAAGCCCTAGACCAGTGGTTGGCAAACTTATTAGCCAAAGAGCCAAATATGAACATTATAACATTTTTTAAGAGAATTTGGAGCCAAATCTGGTTCTTTAGTAAACTGTTTTTTCACTAAATAAGTAGTACAATAAATAAAACTAGATATTAAAATATTTATTAATGCGAACAATATGCTTGCATCTCCTTGTAAAGTTTAAGTCATTCAGGTTTGTATATTGTTATGTACTTTTGATTTTAGCATGATTCCAAGTTATCAATAATAAGATAACTTCACAGTTTATCTTGACAATGTTCATGCTTGAAAAAGATTGTTTGCATACACATGCATATAATATATATATATATATATATATATATATATATATATATATATATATATATATATATATATATATATATATATATATATATATATATATATATATATATATATATATATATATATATATATATATATATATATATATATATATATATTATATATATATATATATATATATATATATATATATATATATATATATATATATATATATATATATATATATATATATATATATATATATATATATATATATATATATATATATATATATATATATATATATATATATATATATATATATATATATATATATATATATATATATATATATATATATATATATATATATATATATATAGCATACAAGCTATTTCAGCTGACCATAAGAATCAGGAATACTATTCTAAGCATTGAAACTGCTCATGTCTTCCTTCTCCAGGTCATTCAAAGCAGACTACTTGCATTTTGATCTAAGATCACATTTTTTTTTCTCCACTATTTCCTATTCAACACAAAGAAGTTCAAATTTAGAGTGTCATAATGTATCTCCTTACTTTTTAAATCCAGCAATTGTATTTCAAAGTTACTGATGTTAATTTCAAAAGAAGAAAATTTCAACTCGGTTATTATAGCACTAAGAGGATTTTTGACAAATCCTAAAGTTATTCTGCTGTTTTTAAATTTCTGAAACCTTCTGACAAAAGCTTCCCTCATATTTGAAATTGTTTTAAAATGGTGTTTATCAATAGAGGAATTAGTTTTCTGGCAATGCTTCAGCAGGCTCTGAAAGTGAATTTTATTGCTTCTTCTTACATAAAAGAAAGTTTCTTTTTCCCTGTACTTTATCATTAAACAGATTTAAATGATACATAATTTCTAACATGAAATAAAAGTTATGGATCTACTAATTATTGGTTAGTTCTACATATTGAACGCCCTTCTCAAGGAGAAATGCACTAATTTCTGGAAAAGGGATACAAAACGTTTTGAAATGTCCCCTCTTAATAACCAACTTACATTGATAAGAAGCACAAGATTAACGTCTACTCACTCTCCATTTCAAATAAAATCGTTGAATTGGCTATGATTCAGAGCTTTAGCTAAAACTAAGTTGATAATTGTAACCACTAATTCCATAAACTTACAAATTTCTTCCGGGAATGTTTGTGCACGAAACACTTCTTGATGAATGATAAACAAGCATTTTGTGGTTAATTTTTTCTTTCAAAATAGAAACACATCCTTTTTCTTATACTAGTCATACTTTTAGCCTCATCTGTTGAAATCAACAAAATTTTATTGAGAGAATATGATGTTTATTCACGTATTCAATTACAGTACTTGTGATATCTTCTCAAGTATCTGACCTTTACATGGTAACAATCCTAAAAATTCTTTTTTGGGGCCTGAATGAGACATAAATTTGTCAAAATAAGAGGCAAATTTTTCTTAACCTGTTTCTTTTTTAATGAAAATACATTTGTGCCAGAGTCATACTTAAGGGACTAAAGAGCCACACTTTGCAAACCTCTGTCCTAGGTTATACACAAAAGTTTGTGAGCTTGAGTTTAACATTATTCTTTTTTGTGTTAATTTCAGTAAAATTCTACTTTAGCTACTTTTGATTATCTTGGAAAGGGGTTAGGTTAGGAAAATGAAACTTTCTGGGATGAGTCTATAGGCTACAGTATGTCCTGGGAAGGTATTTTGAAGTACCTACATCCACTCCTTCTTCCTCTAGAGGGCCCTGACCTTTGATGACCTTTAAAAATATGTAACTTATAAAATTGAAACCTTGCAAAATGGATCTTCTACTTAAATAAAGTACAACAAAATTGTTTTCAGCTCCACAATTTTGCTCAATCCCAATTTATAAGGTTTCATAGATATGCAAATACATTTCCTAAATTTTGAAAAGAACATTGATAAGGCTTAAAATTCTACTCAAATCACAGGAATTACATTTTCAGAACTAAAGCCAGAGAAAAAGAAACTGATAGGCCTAACTGAAAATTAAGATAAAATGTTGTTTTGCAAAATCTCAATAGGTAACCTGTCATGTAGGCAAATTTCAAGACCTTCTAGAGGCAGAAGGAGTAGAGATAGGTAGGCTACTTCAAAATACCTCATTTGGACAAACTGTAGCCTGTAGGAAATGCATTTTCAGAACTAAAGCAAGGGAAAAACCTGTCATGTAGGCAAATTTCCAAACCCTCTAGAGGGAGAAGGAGTGGAGGTAGGTACTTCAAAATACCTTCCCACAACATACTTTAGTCTGTAGACCCATCCCGGAAAGTTTCATTCTCCTAACCAAGGCCTAACTCCTTTCCAAGATGGCCAAAAGCAGTCAAATTATAATTTTACCAAAATTTTTAAACAATGATTTCATCTCTGCAAATCAAAAGCTTTTCTGTTACCTGCTTTAAAATATCATGCCATTATGTAACTATAGATAGGCTACATAGACTACAGGTTAAAAATCGCATACCGTTTAAAAACTAATATTATGCACCCACATGCTTAAGCTATTCTTGAAATTATGAAAAGGATAAATCTTTTGCAAAATATGTTTAGTTTAGGGCCTATGGCAACTTTCCATCCTAAGTTTTATAGCTAAATAATTAGCATAGTCTAGCCCACAGTTCATCAGCAAGAACTATTAGTGTATATCATGAATAGGTCTATTCTTTCCCTTAGGCTACATCTTTTCTAAAAATCTTATTCCATATTTCTTCTTACTACGAATTTTGGTTATACAGGTATTCTCTTTCTTCCTAAAAACAAGACCAATCGCGGTTAACATTGAAAATTTTGCTTTCAACATTTGTTAATTTTATTAAATGGCATAGCAGAAACAACGATCTACCTTATCGTGAGCACGTCTCGAGAGCAGCTTTCGCGAGATTCCTCGAAACACTTTCCTGCTCGGTTGCACGTCTCGAAAACTGCTGAAAAGCAAAAACAAGAAAGTGGAAAGCAAAGACAATTCCTGGGGCACAAAAACTAGTGGAAAATGTCTATTATAGAGTAATATTTGTATATATTTAACATGGATGTAAGTAATTCCAGCAATAAGTGTCAAGGGTAATACAAAAACCAACTTACTCAAGCAGTAAGGATGGCACTTCATATCCTAGATTTTCTGGAATCCTGGCTTCCATATTATGAATTGAGGATCATTATCTAGCATAACTGTACATTGGAATATGAGCTGGCCTTCGCCTTTTTTGAATTTTTTTACGACAACACTTTCAATAAAAACCTTATATATTCCCCAGGCATAACCTACAACCCTTGCCCAGAGAGCTGGGAGGAGGGAGTGGCTTCCTCAAAAACCTAATTTCCAGAACTTAAAACTACATTGAACAAAATGGCTATCTCAAAATTTTGATTGGTTGTTTTTCGGGAAATGGTTGGCGTGGAAAGGGTGTTAGGTGCCTTCCAATCACTTTCGACTATTAATAAGGGCACAAACAACTCCAATTTCCAATTGAAGGAGCCCTCTTTGAAGTTTCTACGAAAACTTCTATACGAAGCTGGTCTAAAGGAAAAAAATAATAAACAATACATTTTGCCAAGATCGTTCTTATATACCCCCAGGGAATAACTTAAAACTCTTGCCCTGAGGGTCGTGGGAGAGTGTCCTCCTCAAAAACATATTCTCTCTCTGGAAATCAACAACGCTGAACAAAGGGCTATCTCAAAATTGTGATTGGATGTGTTTGGGGAAAGGGTGGGCGTAGAAGGGGTGTTAATTGCCTTGCAATCACTTTCGACCATTAAAAAGGGCACAAGTCACTCCAATCTCCAGTCGAATGAGCCCTTTCCAAAGTTTCTATGACAACTCCTTCGATACGAAGTGCCCTGGTCTAAAACCAAGAAAAAAAAAGATAATGCATTGTTCCAACATCGTTCGTGCTATTGGCAGTGCTATTGTGCTGCCTATGATGCTCTTAAGGAATCTTACGGACCTAAAGTTTCGAATCTTAAAGGGGAACTAGGACTTTCATCTTTAAAATTTATACAACCATCCCTTCCATAAAAAACCTTGAATTTCCCCGGGGCATAACTTACAGGGTTCTGAGGAGTTGGGTTATATATATATATATATATATATATATATATATATATATATATATATATATATATATATATATATATATATATATATATATATATATATATATATATATATATATATATATATATATATATATATATATGACATTGTTAAATGTTGTTTGGACTATTTGGAGCAAAATGACTATCTCACAAGTTCAATCAGATGCGTTTGGTGAAAAGAGGGATAGTCAGGGGAGGGGGTTGTTACATGATCTTTGGACTATTTTGAATAAAATGGCTAGCTCAAAATTTCTATTGTCTGCATTTCAGGAAAACATGATGAGTGGAAGGGGGCGGGGGGAGTAGTTGCACTTATTGGTTACTTTTCCAATGAGACCCCTTTGAAGTATATACGAATACCCATTCTATAAAAAGCCTTATGTGTCCCCAGAACATAACTTATATCCCTTGCAGTGAGGACTGTGGGGTGTTTGTCATCTTCAAAGATATAATTCCCGACCCTTCAACTGCACTGAACAAAACTTCTATCTTAAAATTTTGACTGGATGTTTGCGGAAATGATGGGCATGTGGGGGGGGGACTATTTGCTCTCAAATCACTTTTGACTCTTAAAAAGGGCACTATACCTTCCGATTTCAAATTAAATGATCCCCAGCTGAAGTTTACACGACCAGCCACTCCATAAGAATCTTATATGCCCCGGGGGTGTAACTTACCACCCCTGCCCCCGGGCTTTGGGGAGTTTTGCCAGCCCTAGAGATATTGCTATATGTTCTTTGGGCTATTTTGAACAAAATGAATATTTCTCAATTTCAATCAGATGCGTTTGGTGAAAAGAGGGGTAGTCAGGAAGAAGGGGCTAGTTGCCCTCCATCACTTTTGACTCATAAAAGGGAACTAGAACTTTCAATTTTCAACCAAATAAGACTCCTGTAAGATTTATGCAACCAATCACTCAATAAACACCTTAAATGTACCCGGGCACAACTTATAACCTTTATCCCAAGGTTCTGGGGTTTGTTTTAACCCCAAAAGCATTGTTGTATGATATTCGGACTATTTTGAATAAAATTATGATCTCAAATTTTCTATTGGATGCATTTTGGGACATTACGACGTGTATATGGGGGGTAGCTTCCTTCTGATCACCGCTATTATTAAAAAAAGGCATTAGAACTTTTGATTAAAAATCCAATAAGCCCCCTCCGAAGCTTATATGACCACCGTTTCTATAAGAACCTTATATGCCCCCAGGTCATAACTTAGAACCCATCCCCCGAGGGATGTGGGGTGGGTGGGACATCCTCAAAGAGATAATTTATAGACATTTCAACTACACTGAACCAAATGGCTATATCAAAATTATGACTGGATGCATTTGGGGAAATGATGGGCGGGGGGCCCCTCCAATCACTTTCGACTTTTAAAAAGGGCACTAGCCCCTTTAATTTCCAATCGAATGAGCTCTTTTCGAAGTTTCTACGACAATTTTCTCTATACGAAGTGCCTTGGTCTAGACCCCCCCCCCCCCCCCCACACACACACAAAAAAACAATAATTATGCCAAAATCGTTCTTTACTTAGGCAGCGCTATTGCGCATTCCATGAAATCTTAAATGGAATTGGCTCTCAGGATTACGGTAAAGGCAGTGGGAGAACATTGATTTAAATGGGAAGATATATTTTGATTTTGCAAGATTCTCTGGTCTTTAGACTCTCTATTAGAGATAGACTCACCTAGACTTAGATTATATCGATGATTTGAGAGTCCTAGTTACGAATATTAACAAAATTTTTTTAGTTTTTAGGACTTCAAGGTACAAAAATTACTTTGGAAATGAATGCTTTGAGGACTAAGCCGCATAAATATAATTTCCTGAAGGTTCTTCCAAAACTGGAATAAAACCTTGACATTAGTAAAAACTTTGAAAATGAGGAAAAAAATGTTACAAGTTGATAAACAAATAAAAAAAAGAGCGTAGGAGTTTAGGCTTCAGCAACTAACAAGATTATCAATTCTTCTTCTTTTTTTTGATTAGAAGCCATTGGGTACTGTCGCAATGAGGCTTTTTCGATTTAAGTGAAGTGTTGGTATGTTGTTTGCACATCGATGTCGTACTTTTCGTTGGGATAAGCTTCTTTTGTTGTAAATCTTTGTCTTTAATCTTCGTTAGATGTTATGATGCGCACCAGCTTCGTATCTTATCCTTCTTTATTTATAGTCATCTCTTTTTTTTTTGAAGGCCATTGGACACTGGACACTATTGCAACAATACTGTCACGCTTTCGTTTGTGCACGCATCTCTATTTAGATACCCTTGTCCTTAGTCTTTGTTGGACGTTATAATGCTGCACAAGCTATGCAGCTTATCCTTTTTTATTTATAGTCAACTCTCTTTTTTGTTGAAGGCCATTGGACACTGGCCCAGTAAAGTTTTTTTCTAATTCATTTATGTACTGCTATGTTATTGCCACAACACTGTTACGCTTTCCTTTGTGCACGTATCTTCATTGAGATACCCTTGTCCTTAGTCTTCGTTGGACGTTATGATGTTGCACAAGCTATGCAGCTTATCCTTTTTTATTTATAGTCAACTCTTATTTTTAGTTAAAGGTCATTGGACACTGGCCCAGTAAATTTTTTTTTCTACTTCATCCATGTACTTCTATGTTATTGCCACAACACTATCGTGCTTTCGTTTGTTCACGCTCTTCATTTGGATACCCTTGTCCATAGTTTTCGTTGGACGCTTTGATGTTGCCCAAGCTTTGCAGCTTTTCCTTTTTATTTGTAATCTTCACATGGGTATGATAAGGCACGCATCAGTTACAGTGCTGTTGCTGGGAGAATCGACCCTTTAAAGTTATGCAGCTGCTGCTGAACAATACACAACCTCTTTTGCATAATTAATTTAAAATAAAATTCCAGAAAATAATTTTTTCAAAGAAAGGTAAAGAGCTTCATTAAATCAAAAATGAGCAGAATAAAGTCAGTCCAAGCGTAAAACTACCACAAATCACAATAAACAAATAAATCAAATCCAAAACGAACAGAAATCAGAGGCAACGCTACAGCGTTGCCTATAGTATAGGCCATATAGCTCCAATGTTTTATTTTTTGTTCCAGAGGCGCTTCATGTGGAAGGGGTCGTCGTATAAACTTCAAAAGGGGCTCATTCGACTGGAAATTGAGACTTCTAGTTCCCTTTTAAGATTATAAGAGATTGGAGGGTAACTAGCCCCCATACCCTTTTTTCCCCAAACACATCCGATAAAAATTTTGAGGTAGCCCTTTTGTTAAAAATAGTTCAAAGATCATATAACAAAACTCCGGGGTGAACACAAGCCCCCAGGGCCCGGGGGGTAGGCGTTGCAAGCTATACCCTGGGGGCATATATGGTTATTAAGGAAGAAATGCTCGTATAAACTTCAGACAGGGCTCATTTGATTGGAAATTAAAAGCTCTAGTTCAATTTTTAGATTCAAAGGATATCGGAGGGTAACCAGCCCCCCTCACGCCCTTTTTTCCAAACACATCCGATAAAAATTTTGAGATAGACATTTTGTTAAAAATAGTTCAAAGATCCTATAACAAAAACTCCAACATCGGCAAAACAACCCAAGACCCGGGGGCAGGCATTGTAAGTTATAACCTGGGGGATATATGGTTCTTATGGAAGGGATGCTCGTAAAAACTTCAGAGAGGGTTAATTTGATTAGAAATTGAAAGTCATAGTTCAGTTTTTGAGAGTCACAAGAGATTAGAGGGCAAATAGCCCCCTCCCCACGCCCTTTTTTCCCCAAATGCATCTGATAAAAGTTTTGCGATAACCATGTTTTCAAAATAGTTCAAAAGTCAGATTACAAACACTCAGATGTCGACACAACCCCCGCCAGGGCCGAGGGGCAGGCGTCGTAAGTAATGGCTCACGGGATATATGGTTCTTATGAAAGGGATGCTCGTATAAACTTCTGAGAGGGTTCATTTAATTGGAAATTGAAAGTTCGAGTTCACTTTTCAAGAGTCAAAAGATATCCGAGGGCAACTAGCCCCCCCCCCCCCCACGCCTTTTTCCCCAAATCCATCCGATCAAAATGTTGAAATAGCAGTTTTGTTAAAAATAGTTCAAAGGTCGAATAAGAAAAACTCCGGTGTAGATACAACCCCCTAGGACCCGGGAACAAGCGTTCTAATTTATGCCCTGAGGGCAAGTATGGTTCTGTTGAAAGGGATGCTCATATAAAATTCATATAGGGCTCATTTGATTGGAAACTGAAAATTCTAGCTCACTTTTTCATAATCAAGAGGTCGGAGGGCAACTAGCTCCTCCCCCCTACGCTTTTTTTTCCCCAAACTCATCCGCTAGAAATCTTGAGACAGCCATTTTGTTAAAAAAATAGTTAAAAAATTTGATAACAAAACCTCTGGTGTCAATAAAACCCCCTAGGGCCCAAGGGGTAGGCGTTTTAAGTGTTGTCCTGGGGATGCATATGGTTCTTCTGAAAGGGACGTTTGCATAAACTTCAGAAAGGGCTGATTTGATTAAAAATTGAAAGTTCTATTTCACTTTTTAAGAGTAAAAAGATATCCGAGGGCAACTAGCCCACCCACACACCCTTTTTTCCCCAAACCCATCCGATGAAAATTTTAAGATGTCCATTTCGTTAAAAATAGTCCAAAGGTCAGATAAGAAAAACTCCTGTGTCAACGCAACATTCAGGGCCCGGGGGAAGGCGTTGTAAGTAATGCTTTGGGGGCATATATGGTTCTTGTGGAAGGGATGCTCGTATAAACTTCGGAGAGGGCTCATTTGATTGAAAACTGAAAGTTCTCGTTTACTTTTTAAGGGTCAAAAGAGATCGGAGGCCAAGTAGCTCCCCCCTCCCTCCACTCTCTATTTTCCTCAAACCCATTCGATAAGAACTTTGAGAGAACGATTTTTTTCATCATGGTTCAAAGATCATATAACGAAAACATGGGTCAACACAACCCCCCGGGGCCCAAGGGCAGGCGTTGTAAGATTGCCCTGGGGGGATATATAGCTGTTATGGAAGGGATATGTGGTTCTTATGAAAGGGATGCTCTTATAAACTTCAGAGAGGGCCCATTTGATTGGATATTTAAAGTTTTAGTTCTCTTTTTAAGAGTCAAAAGAGATCCAAAGGCAACAGACCCCTTTCATGCCTTTTTACCAAACCCATCCTATGAAAAATTTTGAGATAGCCATTTTTTTTTTAAATGGTTAAAAATTCGATAACAAAACCTCCGGTGTCAACAAACCCCCCCAGGGCCCAGAATGTAGGCGTTGTAAGTGTTGTCCAGGGGGTGCATATGGTTCTTATGAAAGGGATGTTCGCATAGACTACAGAAAGGGCTCATTTGATTGGAAATTGAAAGTTTTAGTTCACTTTTTAAGAGCAAAAAGATATACGACGGCTACTAACCCACCCACACACCCTTTTAAAATCCTTTCAAAATAAAACTTACAAAATAAAAATTTTGAGATATCCATTTCGTTAAAAATGGTCCAAAGGTCAAATAAAATTTTTCACTGGCTGATAATTGTCTTTGTTTTCTTCCTTTCTTCGTGCTTTTTGTTTTATCATGATTAGCCAGTGTGGTCTCAGAAATTATTTACAAAGGTCAGATAAGAAAAAATCCTGTGTCGAAGCAACATTCAGGGCCCGGGGGCAGGCGTTGTAAGTAATGCTCTGGAGGCATATATGGTTCTTGTGGAAGGGATGCTCGTATAAACTTCGGAGAGGGCTCATTTGATTGAAAATTGAAAGTTCTCGTTTACTTTTTAAGGGTCAAAAGAGATCGGAGGCCAACTAGCTCCCCCCCTTCCTCCACGCGCTATTTTCCTCAAACCCATTCGATAAGAACTTTGAGAGAACCATTTTTTTCAAAATGGTTCAAAAATCATACAACGAAAACTCCGGGCTCAACACCCCCTTCACCAGGGCCCAAGGGCAGGCGTTTTTGGTTTTCCCTGGGGGGCATATATGGCTGTTATGGAAGGGATATGTAGTTCTTATGAAACGGATGCTCTTATAAACTTCAGAGAGGGCTCATTTGATTGGATGTTTAAAGTTTGAGTTCTCTTTTTAAGAGTCAAAAGAGATCCGAGGGTAACAGGCCCCCCCATGCCTTTTTCCAAATCCATCAGATGAAAGTTTTGAGATAGCCATTTGTTAAAAATAGTTCGAAGGTCAGATACGAAAAACTCCGGTGTCGACACAACCCCCAAGGGTCTGGGGGGAGGCGTTTTAAGTTATGCCCTGCGGGCATGTATGGTTCTTATGAAAGGGCTGCTCGTATAAACTTCATAGAGGGTTCATTTGATTGAAAATTGAAATTTCTTGTTCACTTTTTTAGAGTCAAGAGGTCAGAGGGCAACTAGCCCCCACAACCTTTTTCCTCAAACCTGTCCGATACAAATTTTGAGATATTAATTTTTTTTAAATAGTTCAAAAATTAGAAAAGAAACACTCCTGTGTCGACGCAACCCCCAGGGCCAGGAAACAGGCGTCGTAAGTAATGCTCTGGGGGCATATATGGATCTTGTAGAAGAAATGTAGAAGAAATTGGAATGGGCTCATTTGATTGGAAATTGAAAGTTCTCGTTTACTTTTTAAAGGTCAAAAGAGATCGGAGGCCAACTAGTCCCCCACCCCTCCACGACTTATTTTCCTCAAACCCATCTGATAAAAACTTTGAGAGAGCCATTTTTTCCAAAATGGTTCGAAGATCATATATCGAAAACTCCAGGGTTGACACATTCCTTCAGGGCCCAGGGTGCGCGTAGTAAGTTATGCCTGGGGGGGGGTTATAAAAGGGATATATGGTTCTTATGAAAGGGATGCTCTTATGGATTTCAGAGAGGGATCATTTGATTGGATATTTAAAGTTCGAGTTCTCTTTTTAAGAGTCAAAAGAGGTCCGAGGGCAACAGGCCCCCATGCCTTTTTTGCAAACCCATCCGATGAAAGTTTTGAGATAGCTATTTTGTTAAAAATAGTTCAGAGGTCAGATAAGAAAAACTCCGGTGTCGATACAACCCCCCCAGGTCCCAGGGGCATGCGTTCTAAGTTATGCCCTGAGGGAATGTATGGTTATTATGAAAGGGATGCTTGTATAAACTTCATAGAGGGCTCATTTGATTTGAAATTGAAATTTCTTGTTCAGTTTTTAAGAGTCAAGAGGTTAGAGGGCAACTAGCCCCCCAAGCCCTTTTTTCCCCAACCTCATCCGCTACAAATTTCGAGATAGTCATTTTTTTAGTAGTTCAAAAATGAGATAAAAAAAACTGCGGTGTCCACAACTCGCCACAGGGCCTGGGGTAGGCGTTGTAAGTGTTGTCCTGGGGGCGCATATGGTTCTTACGAAAGGAATGCTCGTATAAGCTTCAGAGAGGGCTCATTTGATTGGAAATTGAGAGTTCTAGTTCACTTTTTAAGAGTCAAAAGATATACGAGGGCAACTAGCACCCCCCCCCCCCCGCACACACCCTTCCTCCCCAAAATCTATCCTATAAAAATTTTGAGAGAGCTATTTCGTTAAAAATAGTTCAAAGTTCAGATAATAAAAACCTTGGGTCAACGCAACTCCCCAGGGCCCGGGGGCAGTAATTCTTTGAGGGCATATTTGGTTCTTACGGAAGAGATGCTCGTATAAACTTCGGAGAGGGCTCATTTGCCTGCAAATTGAAAGTTTTCACTCACTTTTTAAGAGTAAAAAGAGATCGGAGGACAACTACCCCCCCCCTCTCCACACCCTATTTTCCTCAAACCTATCCGCTAAGGACTTTGAGAAAGCAATTTTTTTCAAAATGGTTCAAAGATCATAAAACAAAAACTCCGGGGTCGACACAATCCTTCAGAGCCCGGGTTAAGGGTTGTAAGGTATGGCTAGGGGGGCATATATAGCTATTATGGAAGGAATGCTCGTATAAAATTCAGAGAGGGTCATTTGATTGGAAATTGAAAGTTCTAGTTCACTTTTTAAGAGTCAAAAGAGATGAGAGGGCAACTATCCCCCCATGCCCCATTTCCCCCAAATGCATCCGATAAAAATGTTGAGATTGCCATTTTGTTAAAAATAGTTCAAAGGTCAGATAAATAGCTTCGGGGTCGACACAACCCCCCAGGACCCAGGGGCAGGACTTGCAAGTTTTATCCTGGGGATATATATGGTTCTTATGGAAGGGACGGTCGTATGAACTTCAAGAGAGGGACCATTTGATTGGAAATTGAACGGTCTAGTATACTTTTAAGAGTAAAAAGAGATCAGAGGGCAAATAGCCCCCCTCTCCACGGCCTTTTTTCATTAAACGCATTCGATAAGAACTTTTAGAGAGCCATTTTTTCCAAAATAATTCAAAGATCATATAACGAAAACTCGGGGGTCGACACAATCCTTCAAAGTCTGGGGTAGGCGTTGTAAGTTATGCCTGGGGGGGCATATATAGCTGTTACGGAAGGGATGCTCGTATAAACTTCAGAGAGGGCTCATTTGACTGGAAACTCAAAGTTCAAGTTCACTTTCTCAAAGTCAAAGGAGATCGGAGGGCGACTAGCCCCTCCCCCCTCCACGACTTTTTCTTTCCCAAACCAACCCGGTAAAAAATTTGAGGTGACAATTTTGTTTAAAATAGTTCAAACATCAGATATTAAAACTCAAAACTCTGGAGTTGACACAAACCCATTTTTTAAAATTTGATATTGTTACTTTGATACTAGTTTTGATTCTTAGATGAACATTTGATTTTGAAAAAAATTGATATTGGAATAAGGAATTTTCAAAAACTTGAAACTTTTTGCAATCAAAAATGAACAGAAATCAATTTTTTTTAAACTTTCCGAAAAAGAAGTTTTTCAAAGAAAAGTAAAGGCCATTTTAAACTTAAGATCAGCAGATACAAATACCTATTAATCTTCAAACTCAAAACGACCAGAAATCAGAGGCAGCGAAATAGCGACCAGGTTACTTTGCATCGAAGGAGCTGTCGCAGAAACTTCGAAATGGGCTCATTTGATTGGAAATTGGAGTGACTTGTGCCTTTTTTCATAATCGAAAGTGATTGGAAGGCAACTAACACCCCTTGCACGCCCACCATTTCCCCAACCATATCCAACCAAACTTTTGAGATAGCCATTTTGCTCAAGGCAGTTGATTTCCAGATGGAAATTATCTTTTGAGGAGGACACTCCCCCGGGAGCCCTCAGGGCAAGGGTTGTAAGTTATGCCCTGGGGGCATATAAGGTTTTTATAGAAATCTTTGTCGTAAAAACTTCATTAAGGGCTCATTCGATTGGAAATTCAAAGGGCTAGTGCCCTTTTTAATAGTCGAAAGTGATTGGAGGGCAACTTACCCCCTCGCACGCCTAGCTTTTCACCAAACACATCCAATGAAAATTTTGAGATAATCATTTTGTTCAACGTAGTTGAACGTTCTGGAAATTAGGTCTTTGGGGATGACAACCCCTCCCCCCACAACCCTCAGGGCAAGGGTTGGAAGTTATGCCCGGTGAGCATATAAGGTATTTATAGAAAGTGTTGTCGTAGAAACTTCAAAAAGGGCTAATTCGATTGGAAATTGAAATGGCTTGTGCCCTTTATAATGTCGAAAGTGATTGAAAGACAACTCACAGCCCTTCCACGCCAACCATTTCCCAAAACACATCCAATCCAAAATTTTAGATGGCCATTTTGTGCAGCTCAGTTGTAAGTTCCGAAAATTATATCTTTCCGCAGGACACTCTCCCAACAGTCCTTAGGGCACGTGTGATAGGTTATGTCCTAGGGGTACATAAGATTTTCATAGTAAGAGTTGTAGAAATTTCAAAAAGTGCTCATTCAATTTGAAATTCAAAGGGCTATTACTCTTTGTAATATTCGAGAGCGATTGGAGGGCAACTAACCCCCCTCTCATGCCCACATTTTCCCCAAATACATCCAATCAAAAATTTTAGATAGCAATTTTGTTCAACGTAGTTGAAAGTCTTGGAAATTAGGTCTTTAAGAATGACAATCCTCCCCCCTACAGACCTCAGGGCAAGCGTTGTAAGTTATGCCCTGGGGGCATATAAGGTTCTTATAGAAAGTGGTGTTGTAGAAACTTCAAAAAGGGCTCATTCGATTGGAAATTGAAAGGCCTATTGCCTTATTTAATAGTCAAATGTAATTGAACACCAACAAACCCCCCTCTCACACCCACCATTTCCCCAAGAATATCCAATCAAAATTTTGAGTCATCCATTTTGTTCAACGTAGTTGAAACTTCTGGAAAATATTTACTTGAGGATGACAAACCCCCCAGAGTCCCCAGGGCAAAGGTTGTAAGTGATACCCTAGGGGTATATACGGTTTTTATAGATAGCATTGTCATAGAAAATTCAAAAGGGGTTCATGCAACTGAAAATTAAGAGGGCTAGTGCCCTTTTTAATAGTCGAAAGTGATTGGAGGGTAACTAACCCCCTCTCAAACCCACCATGTTCCCAAACACATCCAATCAAAATTTTCAGGTAGCCATTTTGTTCAACGTAGTTGAGATTTCTGGAAATTAGGTCTTTGAGGATGACATTTCCCCCAGAGCCCTTTGGGCTAAGGTTGTAAGTTATACCCTGGGGCATATAAGGTTTTTATTCAAAGCTTTGTCGTAGAAAATTGAAAAAGGGCTCATTCGATTGGAAATTCAGAGGGCTTGTGCCCTTCTTAACAGTCGAAAGTAATGTGAGGGCAACTAACCGCCCTCTCATGCCCACCTTATTCCCAAATACATCCAATCAAATTTTTATATAGCCATTTTGTTCAACTTAGTTAAAGTTTCTGGAAATTAGGTCTTTGAGGATGACAATTCCCCCATAGCCCTTAGGGAAAGGGTTGTAAGCCATGCCCTGGGGGCATATAAGGTTTTTATAGAAAGTGGTGTCATAGAAACTTCGAAAATGGCTCATTTGATCTGAAATTGAAATGCCTAGTGCCCTTTTTAATAGTCGAAATTGATTGGAAGGCAACTAACACCGCTTCCAGGCTCACCTTTTTCTCAAACACATCCAATCAAAATTTTGATATAGCTATTTTGTTCAGCACAGTTGAAAGTTCTAGAAATTATATCGTAGAGAGGTCATCCCCCTATAGTCTTCAGGCCAAGGGATATAGGTTATGCCCTATAAGGGACATATAAGGTTTTTATTAGAAGCTTTGTCGTAGAAGCTTGAAAAAGGGCTCATTCGATTGGAAATTCAAAGGGCTATTGCCTTTTTAATAGTCAAAAGTGACTAAAAAGGTGATGAGGTCAACTAACCCCCTCTCCTTCCCACATTTTCCCCAAATACATCCAATAAAGTTTTTTAGATAGCCATTTTATTCAACGTAGTTGAAAGTTTTGGAAATTAGGTCTTTGAGGATGACTACACCCCCGCCAGCCCTCAGGGCAAGGGTTGTAAGTCATATCCCTGGGACATATAAGGTTTTCATAGAAAGCTTTGTCGTAGAAACTTCAAAAAGGGCTCAGTCAATTGGAATTGAATTGGCTAGTGCTCTTTTAATCATAGGCAGCGCAATCGCGCTGCCTAAGTAAAGAACGATGTTGACACAATTTATTATTTATTATTTATTTCTTTAGACCAGGGCACTTCGCATCGCAGGAGTTTGCTTAGAAACTTGAAAAAGGGCTAATTCGATGCCCTAGGGGCATATAAAGTTTCGTCGTAGGAACCTCAAAAAGGGCTCATTTGATTAGAAATTAAAAGGGCTAGTGCCCTTTTCAAAAGTAGAAAGGGAATGGAGAGCAACTAACCCTCCCCTTGTGCCCACCATTTCCCCAAACACATTCAATCAACGTTTAGAGATTGCCTTTTTGTTCAACGTAATTGAAAGTTCTGGAAAATATTTATTTGAGGATAACAAAACCCCCAGATCCCCCAGGGCAAAGTCTGTAAGTTACACCCTAGGGGTATATACGGTTTTTATAGATAGCTTTGTCGTAGAAAATTCAAAAGGGGTTCATGCAAACGAAAATTGAGAGGGCTAGTGCCCTTTTTAAAAGTCGAAAGTGATTGGAGGGTAACTAACCCACCTCTAACACCCACCATGTTCCCAAACACATCCAATCAAAACTTTCAGATAGCCATTTTGTTCAACGTAGTTGAAATTTCTGGAAATTAGGTCTCTGAGGATGACATTCCCCCCAGAGCCCTTTGGAATTAGGATGTAAGTTATACCCTGGGGCATATAATTTTTTTATTGAAAGCTTTGTCGTAGAAAATTGAAAAGGGCTCATTCGATTGGAAATTCAAAGGGTGAGTGCCCTTTTTAATAGTCGAAAGTGATTGAAGGGCAACTAACCGCCCTCTCTCGCCCACCTTATCCCCAAATACATCCAATCAAATTTTGATATAGCCATTTTGTTCAACGTAGTTGAAAGTTCTGGAAATTAGGTCTTTGAGGATGACAATTCCCCCACAGCCCTTAGGGAAAGGGTTGTAAGCTTTGACCTGGGGGCATATAAGGTTTTTATAGAAAGCGGTGTCGTAGAAACTTCAAAAATGGCTCATTTGATTTGAAATTGAAATGCCTAGTGCCCTTTTTAATAGTCGAAAGTTATTGGAAGGCAACTAACACCTCTTCCAAGCCCACCATTTCCTCAAACACATCCAATCAAAATTTTGATATGGCTATTTTGTTCAACGCAGTTGAAAGTTCTAGAAATTATATCGTAGAGAGGGCATCCCCCTATAGTCTTCAGGCCAAGGCTTATAAGTTAGGCCCTATGAGGGACATATAAGGTTTTTATTAGAAGCTTTGTCGTAGAAGCTTGAAAAAGGGCTCATTCGATTGTAAATTCAAAGGGCTATTATCCTTTTTAATAGTCAAAAGTGATTAACAAGGTGATGAGCTCAACTAGCCCCCTCTCCTTCCCACATTTTCACCAAATACATCCAATAAAATTTTTTAGATAGCCATTTTATTCAACGTAGTTGAAAGTTTTGCTACTTGGACAATTCCCCAACAGACCTTAGGGCAAGGGTAGTAAGCTATGCCCTGGAGGCATATAAGGTTTTTTATAGAAAGCTTTGTCGTAGAAATTTCAAAAAGGGCTCAGTCAGTTGGAATTGAATTGGCTAGTGTCCTTTTTAATTAATGGCAGCGCAATCGCGCTGCCTAAGTAAAGAACGATGTTGGCACAATGTATTATTCATTATTTATTTCTTTAGACCAGGGCACTTTGCATCGAAGGAGTTGTCGTAGAAACTTGGAAAAGGGCTCATTCGATTGGAAATTAGACCTGCTAGTGCCCTTTTTAATAGTCGAAAGTGATTGAAAGACAACTCACAGCCCTTCCACGCCCACCATTTCCCCAAACACATCCAATCCACCATTTTAGATGGCCATTTTGTTCAGCGCAGTTGAAAGTTCTGGAAATTATATTTTTGAGCAGGACACCCCCCCCCCAACAGTCTTCAGGGCAAGGGTTATAAGTGATGCTCTAGGGGTATATAAGATTTTCATGAACTGAGTTGTCGCAGAAATTTCAAAAGGGCTAATTCGATTTTCAATTCAAAGGTCTAGTACTCTTTGTACTATTCCAGATCAATTGAAGGGCAGCTAACCCCCTCTCACGCCCACATTTTCCCAAAACACATCCAATCAAAATTTTTAGATAGCCATTTTTTTCAACATAGTTGAAATTAGGTGCCCTTTTGAATAGTCGAAAGTGATTAACAAGGTGATGAGGGTAACTAAACCCCTCTCCTGCCCACATTTTCCTCAAATACATCCAATATTTTTTTTAGATAGCCATTTTGTTCAACGTAGTTGACAGTTTTGGTAATTAGGTCTTTGAGGATGACAACTACTCCCCCCTCACAACCCTCAGGGCAAGGGTTGTAAGTTTTTCCTTGGGGCATATAAGGTTTTTATAGAAAGCGTTTTCGTAGAAACTTCAAAAACGGCTCAGTCAATTGGAAATTTTATAGATAGATATATAGACTTATAGTTAGTTTTTACAGATAGCGTTGTCGTTGAAAATTCAAAAGGGGCTCATTCAATTGGAAATTGAGAGGGCTAGTGCCCTTTTTAATAGTCAAAAGTTATCGGAAGGCGAATACTTCCCCCTCATACCCATCACTTCCCCAAACACTTCCGATCAGCATTTTGATATAGTAATCTTGTTGAACGTAGTTGAAGGGATATAATGTTTTTGATTATGACAACCCCCCACAGCTCTCAGGGCTAAAGTTGTAAGTTATGCCTTGGGGGCATATAATGTCATATAGAAAGTGCTGTCGTAAAAACTCAAAAAAAGTCTCTTTCTATTGGAAGTTGAAAGGGCTTTTGCCCTTTTTAATAGTCGAAAGTAATAAGAAGGAGAATCTCCCCCCTCCACCCCACGCCCCCCCTTTCTCCAAACATTTCTGATCAACATTTTGATATAGCCATTTTGTTCAAGGCAGTTGAAAGGTTTGGAAATTATGTCTTTGAGGATGGCATCCCTCCCCCCTAATCTTCATGACAAGGGTCGTAAGTTATGCCTTAGGGGCATTTCACGTTTTTATAGAAATTTTTGTCGTAGAAGCTTCAGAAAGGGCCCATTTGATTGGAAACTGATAAGATAAGATATTTATTTTAAAAAAAATCTCTATCACAAGCCCACAAAGGGCCGAATTTAGTCTTTGGAGTCGACAATATTAATGGTTGCACTAAAACTGGCAAAAATGCAAAATAAAAACAACAAAAAAGAAAAATCATAATGAACAACCATTTAAAAGTCAATAATTACACTGTAAAAATTAAATTAAAAAATTTAAAAATATAAAAACTGTTCAAACCAAACTTACAAAAAAACACATCACAAAAAGAATTAAAAGGGACATAAAAAAGGGGGGGGGCAAATAAGCGAATAAATACAAACAAGAACGAGACATAAATACATATAAATTAAAAGGGGCAATAAAAAAGTGTCAATAATTCAACTAGGCTACACGAAGTCAATAAAAGAGTCGAAAAAATAAAAACTGGTCAAGCAAGGGGGGTTGGGAGGGGACAAAAATAAATAAGTAAGCAACAAAGAAAAGAGAACGAAATATAAAATATATAAGAATTACAGGGGGGACTAAAACAAAAACAGAGGAGGGCCAAGCAAATGAGTGTAAGAACCTGGGCGGTACCATCAGCTAATAATTTTTTATTAGCTCTCTCTAAGAGAGAGAGAGAAAAAAGAGAAACTAGTGGGATATTTTATTCATTTTTTCTGTAATGAAGGGGACAAAGTTCTTTCGTATCTAGAAGTAACGCAGCGAACGGGGGATAAAACAGGGGTGGGCTCAGAAACAGCTCAAGGTGGCCGTAATCTGGATGGGGAGTAACGTTTGGGGAAAATCCTTGCCGTCCGAGGGTTTGTTATTTCATTTTTTGCAAAACTGAGGCACAACGAAACCCTCCTTCGCGCAAGTGTTTCCACTCTATCTTTTTTTTGGAGCAGAGAGTATGGCATCTTGCCTTCTTTGAAAATTATTCGCAAAGCTCTTTTTTGAATTGATTCGATATTTTCCGATTGTTCCCGAGAGAAACGGGACAAGCATATTCTAGATGCGGGCGGAAAAAAGACGTGTAAATCCTTAAGGAGTGGGAAGGGGTGCGTTGAATTTATTTAGGAGCTTAAGGAGGGCGATAGACACACTAGTTCTATGGATAATGTCTTTAATGTGAAAGTCTCACTTCGAATTTGGAGGAATTATAATGGCAAATAATTTAAAAGATAACATAGACATTTCATGAAGGACAGGGTTAAGAAAGCAAGGTGAGAATTTGGGAAAAGAAATCAACATTATCAAATACTTAGAGGGGTTTACTATCATGTCTAAGTCCAGTTTCATCGAGGATACTCAAAGGGTCGCTTATTGAATTTCTGAAGCAAGTTTTCACAACCGTTAGGTCATCAACAAATTTCCATCGGTCAGCCAATTCCTTTGCGAGGCTGTTGATCATGACTGAAAAAAGGAGGGGGACATAGGAGAGTACCTTGGGGTATACCTTGGGGTATGCCATTGTGGACAGGGAGAGGATTTGAATAATACTTCTGGTATTTGACAACCTGATATCTATTTGTTAAGAAGGAGGCAACCAATTTCACCAGTAAGGGATCAATATTGAACTCGCTGACAAGTTTCTCATTAAAAATATCATGGTTAACAAAGTCAAATGTTTTTGGAAGTTCGATGGAAATTAAATTTAGCCAGGAATTAGGCTTTTCGGGGATTTTCCCGATGTGGTCAATAAGAGAAATGAGGTAGCGGGAAGTAGAAGTGGATTTTAGGTTCCCGAATTGCTTCAAGTCAGTAAGAGGTAGCATTTTTCCCTTTAGCCAGTCTGCAAGGAATCCTTCATAAAGTTTCGATAAAATAGGAGTAAGAGTAATAGGACGAACGCCTTCCAAACCAGGCTTTCCATTTTTCTTTTTCAAAGGGGTTATAAAAACCCTGTTTCCAAATTGTTGGAATTCGCCAAGACTCAGTAATCTCGTTAAACAGGAAAGACAAGGGCTTAGAAAGGAAATCATCAAAGGCACTAATAAGATGAAAGGGGATACCCAAAGGACAAACACTTGTCTTTCTTAGTTTTTCAATTCTTCTTTCTATCTCAGACGGGGAAACAGTGGGTAAAAAAGTGCAAAGGGCTCATGTTGGTAATTGGTCGGATAATGCTGGAAGGTTCTGGACAATGGAAGCAAGGAATTTATTTAGATTATTGGCAGTAATACCTGGGGACTCGGGTAGATTGAAGTTAAGCTGTTCAAGCCTCCTGCCACACAGCTTTTTAACCTCAAAATACCAATTTTTTTGTTTATTAGTGAATAACTCTTCGACCTTGTTTTTGTACTACGATCGTGCCAATTTCGAATTTCTCTTTTAATTAATTTTCTTAGTTTATTGGCTTCATCCGGTTTATCATTTTTGAAAAGCTTCAATTTGGTTCTAATTAGTGTTTTTATAATTTGGTTAATAAAGGGTTTATCACTGGAGCACTTTTTAATTTTTTTTTTAAGGGAAATAAATTTGATATTTATCAATTAGCTTTTTGTGGAACATGGCCATTTTCTCATCAATATTTTTTGAAAGAAAGAAGAAAAGAAAGAAGGCCAGAATTTTGAAGAGGGGGATAAGTGCAATAAGTTATTGAGGAAGAATGCTTAAAATTTGTGGAGGAGGATAAAAGAATCGAAAGATGATAACTCCCACCAAATGGAGGCAAAGCAGAGGGAGGGCTGTAAAAATTATACATATTAGTTAAAATAACATCAAAAGAGGTATTTTTCCGAGTCGCTGGTATTTTAACCATTTGCTTTACTTTAAGTGAGGAGCAAAAGGAATACATTTTAATGTCACTGGCATAGCCAACAAATAACCAAAATGAGAGGATTAGTCCCTTTTTTATTGGTCGAAAGCGATCAGAGGGTAAATGCCTCCCTCCATGCCTATCATCTCCCCAAATAATCCCAATCAAAATTTTGACATAACCATTTTGTTAAACTCATCAAAGAGGTCTGAAAATTATGTCTTTGAGGATAACACATCACCTAAACCTTCAGGGCAAGGGTTGTAAGTTTTACCCTGGGGACATATAGGGATTTTTATAGAAAGTGTGGTCGTATAAACTTCAAAGAGGGCTCATTGGATTGCTAGTCAGACGCTCTAGTGCCCTTTTTAAGAGGCAAAGTGATCCGAGGGCAGCTACCTCCCCCCCCCCAACACACACGTCATATTGTCCCGAAATGCGTCTAATATAAATTTTGAGATAGCCATTCTATTCAAAATAGTCTAAATATCATATAACAAGACTTTTGGGGTTGAAACAAACCCCAGAGACTAGGGGCAAGCGTTGTAAGTTATGCCTCATGGCATTTAAGGTATTATGAAAGGGGTGGTCGTTTGAACTTTAGAATAAATAACCGAGTCAAACTCAAAACGAGCAGAAATTAACATAAGTTGGGCGCAAAACCCCTATACCTTCCAGAGGCCAGAACAAAATTTGCACTTTACTGAAAAAATACAAATGAATGTGCATTGTCAGTTTAATATACATATACTGATATTTAGTAATCAAAATGATAATATTATTTGATATATTAAATTTATAAAAGTAAAAACATTTATATTTTTTTCAGTAAAGTGCAAATTTTGTTCTGGCCTTGGGAAGGCATAAGGGTTTTGCGCTCAACTTATGTTAATTTCTGCTCGTTTTGAGTTTGATTCGGTTATTTGTTGTAATTTCTGTTCGTTTTGGGTTTCATTTTTTTATCGATGCTGATTTGTGGTCGAGCTTGGTAGATTATTTGATTTAATTTTTGCTCATTTTTTGTTTAATGGAGTTTTTTGTGGAAAAAGTTTTTTTAGTTTAATTTCTGTTCGTTTTATATTGACATAGTCTTTTCAATCAATTACGCTTAATAAAATGGCTATCTCAAAATTTCGATTGGATGTGTTTCGGAGAATTATGGACGCGGGGGGTGGGGCTAGTTGCCCTCCAATAATTTCTGACTATTAAAAAAGGCACTAGCTCTTTGAATTTCCAATCGAATGAGCCTGTTTTGAAGTTTCTACGACAACGTCTTCTATAAAAACCTTATATGGCCCCAGGTCATAACTTAAAACCCTTGCCCTGAGGGTTGTTGGGGAGTGTCTTCCTCAAAAAGATATTTTGTATCTAGAAATCAGCTATGCTGACAAAATTCCTATCTCAAAATTTTGATTGGATGTTTTTGGGGGACTGATGGGCGTGGGGGGGGGGGCTAGTTGCCCTCCAATCACTTTCGAATATTAAAAAGGGCACTAGCCCTTTGAATTTCCAATCAAATGAACCTGTTTTGAAGTTTCTACGACAACACCTTCTATAAAAACCTTATATGCCCCCAGGGCATAACTTAAAACCCTTGCCCCGAGGGTTGTGAGGGTGTGTCCTCCTCAAAAATATTTTTTCTATCTGGAGATCAGCTACGCTGACAAAATACCTATCTCAAAATTGTGATTGGATGTGTGTGGGGGAATGATGGGTGTGGGGGGGGGGGGGCGATTTGCCCTCTAATTACTTTAGAATATTAAAAAGGACACTATCCCGTTGAATTTTCAATCGAATGAGCCTGTTTTGAAGTTTCTATGACAACGCCTTCTATAAAAACCTTATATACCTCCAAGGCATAACTTAAAACCTTTGCCCTGAGGGTTGTGGGGGAGTGTCCTCCTCAAAAACACATTTTCTATCTGAAAATCACCTACGCTGAACAAAATGGCTATCTAAAAATTTCGATTGGATGTGTTTGGGGGAATGATTGGCGTGAGGGGGGGGGGTAGTTGCCTTACAAATACTTTCGATTGTTGAAAAAGGTACGATAAGTCGTGAGTTATAATCGAATGAACCCCTTTTGAAATCTTTACGACGACCCCTTCTGTATGAAGTGCTCTGCTTTAAAGAAAAAAAAATAATAAACTGTATAGTGTGTCAACATTGATATTATGCCCTCAGGACATAACTTAAAACCCTTGCCCCGAGGGTTGTGGGGCACTGTCCTCCTCAAAAAGATTTTTTCTATCTGGAATTCAACTACGCTGAACAAATTGACTATCTCAAAATTTTGATTGGATGTGTTTGGGGGAATGATGGGCGTGGGGAGGGGGGTGGCTAGTTGCCCTCCAATCACTTACGACTATTAAAAAGGGCACTAGCCGCTCCGATTTCTAATCGAATGAGCCCTTTTCAAACTTTCTACGACAACTCCTTCGATACGAAGTACCAAGGTATGGAGAAAAAAAAAACACATTGCGCCCACATCCTTCTTTACTTAAGCAGCGTTAGCGTGCTGCCTATGATTTATTTTAATTTCTGTTTGTTTTGGGTTTCATTTGTTTATTGATACTGATTTGTGGTATTTGTATTCCTGGTAGATTATTTGATTATATTTTTGTTCATTTTGGTTTAATGGAGTTCTTTACTTTTCTTAAAAACTTATTTTGTTGAAAGTTTTTTTGAATTAATTACTATTAAAGAATAAATGAAACCCAAAACGACAGAAATTAAATAAACAATCAATGCAAACAAACATACAATAGATACTAATGCAAGTCAATAAATAAATCTTAAAAGGAGTGAAACTTAAATTGAATATGCAAATCAAGCTTGAAACGAACAAAAATCACTACAAACAAGAGTTTGGGTATCGCCTCCTTCTCTTACTGCAAAAGCCTAAGACCTACTCCGTTATTGGCGCTTTACTGAATACAAATTTTATTACAAATATTTTCATTTGTGCCTAATATTGAAAATAAACATTAACATTTCAGTAGAATTTGAACTGATGAGCTTTAAGCAATTAATATCATTATACATCAAATATTCAGTTAAATTTATTAGTTCTTTCTAAAATTTTTAAAAAAGAATATAGTTTCACAACAAACAAGAGTTTGGATACGGCCCCCTCATTAACTGTAAAAATCTAAAGCCGACTGCGTCATTGGCGCTTCACTGAAAACGAATTATAATTTTCTAGTTCTTACAGTTGTGAAAATGAAAATTAAATTACACAGAAATAAAATCTTGAACTAATGGATCTTCCAACCATTAATATAATTATATATCAAATATTCAATTTGATTTTGTTTGTACTTTCTAAGACTGTTCAAGACACATAGTTTTCAGTAAAGCGCCGATGACAGTAGGTTTTAGACTTTTACAGTAAGAGAAGGAGGCGATGCCTAAACTCTTGTTTGTAGTGGTTTTTCTTCGTTTCAGGCTTGATTTGCATATCCAATTTAATTTTCACTCGTTTTAAGATTTATTATTCATTTACATTACGATCTATTGTATGTTTGTTCGCATTGTTTATTTAATTTCTGTTCGTTTTGGGTTTCATTTATTCTTTAACGGTAATTTCTGGTCGTTTTGAGTTTGAATTTTAACAGGTATTTTTATCTGCTTATCTTAAGTTTAAAATGGCCTTTACTTTACTTTTAAAAACTTCTTTTTAGGAAAGCCTTTTTTTAATTAATTACAATAAATAACCGAGTCAAACTCAAAACCAGCAGAAATTAGTACAAGTAGGGCTGACAACCCCCATACCTTCTCAAGACCAGAAGATAATTTTCACTCTACTGAAAAAAATGAACTTGGATTGTCAGTAATATATATACTGATATTTATTCATTGAAGTCTTGATATTTTTTTATTTATTACAGTCAAAAAAATGAAAACATTTAAGATGTATTTTGTTTTTAGTAAATTGCAAACTATGTTCTAGTCTTGAGTTTTTCCGTTTTATCTAGCCAAGCACCTCTTCAGCTACCTCCTGTTTCACAGTTTTATCTGTGCGCAATCTTAGTCGATGTCTTACAATCGATCTAGACTTCGAGTCGGTTATTGAGATTCAGGTCGAAATCCCCTTCCATTTCTGTACATAGTTTGAACATATCAAAACAGTTTCCTCCATTTTTTCACTTCTGCCTGCAAAGGCGATGGCGGAGTTTGCAAATGAGGGAATAATGATCAAGACCGTTTAGGTACCCTGTATCGAATCCTCGGTATACTCATACCAGGAAATGACCTATACCAGATATACCAGAAAATCCTCTGGGTACCAAAGGGATTAATCCTTGCATAAACAGTTTTGTAAGGAAATCAAAAGTCAACTGTATAGATAGAAGCTAATTGGGAACAAATATCTGTCGATCTAATTTCCACCCCCCCCCTCCCAAGAGCCAAAAATGTAAAGTCGTAAAAATAAAAATTTTCCTACGATACGCCCATGGCTGATCTATCCGAGGAAAAATTCCAAAAACCCCCTCGGAACCAAATAAAAAAAAATATTAGAGTTGAAATTCAACTTATCAGACTTCCTAGGGTAAAATAATTAGCAAGATACTATCCCGACTTTAGATACATTGGTACTGAAATTAGCAAACTGGAACTCTCCAGATCCCAAGTAACTCTGGTCGGGAAACTCAAGAACCTGTAAAAAAAGAATTCCAGAAAAAAACAACCTAAAAACAAAATCAAAAATTTTGTAATTGTCGAAATTAACTTTCGGTATTATAAGTTTAATAAGACACTATATAATAAATTAGATAATGCATCGTAAAAAAACATTGGTATGTAGTAAAACCGGGATTATATAACCGGGTAAGAAAAATAAATAATTCCAACATTAGACTATATGACAAGTAAATCTTAAATTAGGCGAGGCATAGACGTAAGTTATAAACCAGAACAAGCAGCAAAATACTTCAAAAATACTTGCGGTGAAGTGTTTGTAAACATACGTGACATATAAATAAAGCTGCACAAAACTAAACGGGGAAAAATGTCATATATTTTTAAATGATATCCGTAGTTCGTCTGTAGCGTCTCAAAAGAACAGACACACTAAAAGTGAAAAAGTGAAAAAAATCATTTCCATATAAGACAGCAGTAAAACTAATGAAAACGCAGAGGGGCAATTAAAAGCAAAGTATTCAAAGTATTTTTTTTGTCAGGATATTTCCTCATTTTTCCCCCTTTCTTTCCTTGTTTAGCGCTGAATGCAGACTGTGATCTACAAGGAAAATATTTCGTTTTTTTTTCTTTTGTTTTTATTGGTCTTCGCCCATTTTAGCTATACGGAAAGTCTAGAATTTTTTTCGCTGTCGCGATTTGAGCAGTTTAGTCACTAGATGTATCCTTGAAGTCGTAAATACGACAGATCTGAATTAACAAAACATAGTAACTTTCTGAGTAGCTAAAAAAGTTTTTGAAGTAATAGGTGACCTAATTTTTTTTTTTTATTGAATCTTAAGACACAGAAGTTTAAGAATTTTATTGGGAACAACCGTTAAATTTTTTTTTATATTTAGCATAAGAGAAAAAAAAATGCACGCTGTATTCCCTGGAATTAAACTAATCTTTTCATTGTACCAATTTTGAAAAATTGGGGGGAACGAAAAGTGACAAGAATATAAATACTCTTTGGTCGGGCCAGTTTCCCCCTTAGTTTTAAACACCCGCTTTGAAAAATTTTGTGAACGAAAAGTGACAAGAATATAAATACTCTTTGGTCGGGCCAGTTTCCCCCTTAGTTGTAAACACCCGCTTTGAAAAATTGGGGGGACGAAAAGTGACAAGAATATAAATACTCTTTGGTCGGGCCAGTTTCCCCTTAGGTTTAAAAACCCACTTTGAAAAATTGGGGGAACGAAAAGTGACAAGAATATAAATACTCTTTGGTCGGGCCAGTTTCCCCTTAGTTGTAAACTCCCACTTTGAAAAATTTGGGGAACAAAAAGTGACAAGATTATAAATACTCTTTGTTCGGGCCAGTTTCCCCCTTAGTTGTAAACACCCACTTTGAAAAATTGGGGGAACGAAAGGTGACAATAACATAAATACCCTTTGGCCAGGCCAGTTTCCCCCTTAGTTGTAAACAACCACTTTGACAAATTCGGGGAACAAGAAGTGACAAGAATATAAAATATTTGTCAAGGAATAGTGATTAGTTCAGACAGAAGCTATAGCCTATTTCTCCTGAAGCATTTCTACTCTTATATTTACCGGGATATTAAATAAGTACCTTTTTTACACCCCCTTCAAAACTTAATTTCCCCCTTTTTAGCATTATTTTCACTAAATACTTGCCCCCACCCACTCCCCAGACAGTTCAGAAAGAAGCAATAGTCTATTTCTCCTGAAGAATTTCAAGTCAAATGTTTACCGGGGTATTAAATAATTAGCATTTTTACACCTCCCTCAAAACTTAATTTCCCCCCTTCCGATCTTTATTTTAGCTGAATACTTGCCCCCACCTCCCTCACTGCATATAAAGTAGTCAAAAAATAGCTTATCAAAATCTAAAATTCATCATTTTTTATATTTTATTAATTAAAATGAAAAAAAATTTAAAAACTAAAAATCCACGATAATTATTAGATAGTTTGATGTGGCATAGACAATGCAATTTTTTGAATAATATCAATACAGTAAAAATAAAAAAAATATTTGTCAAGGAATATTGATTAGTTCAGAAAGAAGCAATAGTCTATTTCTCCTGAAGCATTTCTAGTCGTATGTTTACCGGGATATTAAATAAGTACCATTTTTACATCCCCCTCAAAACTTAATTTCTCTTCCAAGCATTATATTAACTAAATACTTGCCATATTGGGACCTGTTCATTGTCTCGGGTATTTTACGATTTCTCATTTAGAATGTGTTACCTCCAAAATTGACTCCCCTTCCCCTACCCTCTCCTGCCCCTCAGAAATTGGGGACCGAAGGGAACGATAGATCCTATTTTAAATTGGCAATACTTTTCAACTGTAACTTTCGTAATCTACGAACCTAATTAAAGAGGTCAGGCTATGTAGATCAAGAAAGTACTTGATTCTACAAAGCATGTGGTGCTAATTTAACTGTCCAACAGATTAATCCTTTTTTTTCTCCGCCATCCTACAATCTAGTCCCTATATAAAATAATTGAGATTCTTATTATTAAAAACATTAATCAATATCGTTCATAGAGTCCAATTTGCGAATTCCTTATCCCTTTTTGCAAAAATGTCAAATACTCACTCTCTTTGAAAAACTAAACCAGACTATACCCACCAAACCAGACTATACCCATCAAACCAGACTATACCCATCAAACCAGATTATACCCACCAAACCAGATCCATAGGTACATGCACTGGAAAGGTCAACAGGACATAAGCAAATAGCACGTAGTATTATGACGTGTTTAATCACGTGTAGAGGTCCCATAGAATAACAATGGAAGGAGCATAAGACCATGTGAGAGGATACTCACTCTCTTTGAAAAGGTGTATACAGGGTATAGAATTCAATAGATACTTACTACTTACGATCGTGCCAATTTCGAATTTCTCTTTTAATTAATTTTCTTAGTTTATTGGCTTCATCCGGTTTATCATTTTTGAAAAGCTTCAATTTGGTTCTAATTAGTGTTTTTATAATTTGGTTAATAAAGTGTTTATCACTGGAGCACTTTTTAATTTATTTTTTTTTAAGGGAAATAAATTTGATATTTATCAATTAGCTTTTTGTGGAACATGGCCATTTTCTCATCAATATTTTTTGAAAGAAAGAAGAAAAGAAAGAAGGCCAGAATTTTGAAGAGGGGGATAAGTGCAATAAGTTATTGAGGAAGAATGCTTAAAATTTGTGGAGGAGGATAAAAGAATCGAAAGATGATAACTCCCACCAAATGGAGGCAAAGCAGAGGGAAGGCTGTAAAAATTATACATATTAGTTAAAATAACATCAAGAGAGGTATTTTTCCGAGTCGCTGGTATTTTAAACAATTTCTTTACTTTAATTGATGAGCAAAAGGAATCCATTTTAATGTCACTGGCAAAGCCAACAAATAACCAACATGAGAGGACTAGTGCATTTTTTATTAGCTAAGAGTAAAAAAAGGATAAATATTTCTCCTTACGTCTGTCATCATCTCACATACTTCCTGCCCAAGGATTTATAAATCCAGTCTATAACGTTTGCCAGAAAGGTCTAGAAACCAGGCTTTTGGTTATGACAATTAATCTCAGCCTTCAGGCAAGGGATGCAAGTTTTGCCCTGGGGACATATAGGGATTTTTATAGAAAGTGTGGTCGTATAAACTTCAAAGAGGGCTCATTGGATTGCTAGTCAGACGTTCTAGTGCCCTTTTTAAGAGTCAAAGTGATCAGAGGGCAGCTACCACCCCCCCCCCCAATACACACGTCATATTGTCCCGAAAGGCGTTTACTAGAAGTTTTTAGATAGCCATTCTATTCAAAATAGTTTAAATATCATATAACAAGGCTTTTGAGGTTGAAACAAACCCCATAGATAGAGACAAGCGTTGTAAGTTATGCCTCATGGCATTTAAGGTATTATGAAAGGGGTGGTCGTTTGAACTTTAGAATAAATAACCGAGTCAAACTCAAAACGAGCAGAAATTAACATAAGTTGGGCGCAAAACCCCTATACCTTCCAAAGGCCAGAACAAAATTTGCACTTTACTGAAAAAATATAAATGAATGTGCATTGTCAGTTTAATATACATATACTGATATTTAGTAATCAAAATCTTAATATTATTTGATTCATTTAAGTTATAAAGGTAAACACATTTATATTTTTTTCATTAAAGCGCAAATTTTGTTCTGGCCTTGGGAAGGCATAAGGGTTTTGCGCTCAACTTATGTTAATTTCTGCTCGTTTTGAGTTTGACTCAGTTATTTATTGTAATTTCTGTTCGTTTTGGGTTTCATTTTTTTATCGATGCTGATTTGTGGTCGAGCTTGGTAGATTATTTGATTTAATTTTTGCTCATTTTTTGTTTAATGGAGTTTTTTGTGGAAAAAGTTTTTTTAGTTTAATTTCTGTTCGTTTTATATTGACATAGTCTTTTCAATCAATTACGCTTAACAAAATGGCTATCTCAAAATTTCGATTGGATGTGTTTAGGGGAATGATGGGCGCGAGGGGTGGGGCTAGTTGCCCTCCAATAATTTCCGACTATTAAAAAAGGCACTAGCTCTTTGAATTTCCAATCGAATGAGCCTGTTTTGAAGTTTCTACGACAACGCCTTGTATAAAAACCTTATAGCGTATGGCCCCAGGTCATAACTTAAAACCCTTGCCCGGAGGGTTGTTATGGAGTGTCTTCCTCAAACATATATTTTCTATCTGGAAATCAGCTACGCTTACAAAATGTATATCTCAAAATTTGGATCGATGGGGGTGGGGGGACTGATGGGCGTGGGGGGGGCTAGTTGCCCTCCAATCACTTTCGACTATGAAAAAGGGCAGTAGCCCTTTGGATTTCTAATCGAATGATCCTGTTTTGAAGTTTCTACGACAACACCTTCTATAAAAACCTTATATGCCCCCAGGGCATAACTTAAAACCCTTGCCCCGAGGGTTGTGAGGGAGTGTCCTCCTAAAAAATATTTTTTCTATCTGGAGATCAGCTACGCTGACAAAATACCTATCTCAAAATTGAGATTGGATGTGTTTTGGGGAATGATGTGTGTGGGGGGGGGGCTAGTTGCCCTCCAATAACTTTAGACTATTAAAAAGGACACTAGCCCTTTGATTTTCCAATCGAATGAGCCTGTTTTGAAGTTTCTATGACAACGCCTTCTATAAAAACCTTATATACCCCCAGGGCATAACTTAAAACCCTTGCCCAGAGGGTGGTGGGGGAGTTTCCACCTCAAGACCACAATTTCTATCTGGGAATTAACTACGATGAAGGAAACGGCTATCTCAAATGTCGGTTGGATGTTTATCGGGGAATGATTGGCGTGAGGGGGGGGGGGTTGTTGGCCCTCTAATAACTTTGACTATTAAAAAGAACATTAGAACTCTCGATTTCTAATCGAATGAGCCTCTTTTGAAGTCTCTACGACCATCCTTTCTATACGAAGTGCCCTGCTTTAAAGAAAAAAAAAATAATAAACTGTACAGTGTGACAACATTGTTCTTATATGCCCTCAGGACATAACTTAAACCCTTGTCCCGAGGGTTGTGGGGGACTGTCCTCCTCAAAAAGATTTTTTCTATATGGAATTCAACTGCGCTGAACAAAAAGCCTATCTCAAATTTTTTTTTGGTTGTTTTTGGGGGATTGTGGGGCGTGGGGAGGGGGGGCTAGTTGCCCTCCAATCACTTTCGACTATTAACAAGGGCACTAGCCGCTCCGATTTCTAATCGAATGAGCCCTTTTCGAAGTTTCTACGACAACTCCTTCGATAGGAAGTGCCCAGGTATGGAGAAAAAAAAAAAACACACATTGTGCCCACATCCTTCTTTACTTAGGCAGCGTTAGCGTGCTGCCTATGATTTATTTTAATTTCTGTTTGTTTTGGGTTTCATTTGTTTATTGATACTGATTTGTGGTATTTGTATTCCTGGTAGATTATTTGATTATATTTTTGTTCATTTTGGTTTAATGGAGTTGTTTGCTTTTATTAAAAACTTATTATGTTGAAATTTTTTTTTAATTAATTAATATTAAATAATAAATTAAAACCAAAAAGAAAAGAAATTAAATAAACAATCAATGCGAACAAACATACAATAGATCGCAATGCAAGTGAATAAATCTTAAAACGAGTGAAACTTATATTGAATAAGCATGAAACGAACAAAAATCACTACAAACAAGAGTTTGGGTATCGCCTCCTTCTCTTACTGCAAAAGTCTAAAACCTACTGCGTTATTGGCGCTTTACTGAAAACAAATTTTATTACAAATATTTTCTTTTGTACCTAATATTTAAAATAAACATTAACATTTCAGTAGAATTTGAACTGATGAGCTTTAAGCAATTAATATCATTATACATCAAATATTCAGTTAAATTTATTAGTTCTTTCTAAAATTTTTCAAAAAGAATATAGTTTCACAACAAACAAGAGTTTGGATAGGGCCCCCTCATTAACTGTAAAAATCTAAAGCCGACTGCGTCATTGGCGCTTCCCTGAAAACGAATTATATTACAAATATTTTATTTTCTAGTTCTTACAGTTGTGAAAATGAAAATTAAATTACACAGAAATAAAATCTTGAACTAATGGATCTTCCAACCATTAATATAATTATATATCAAATATTCAATTTGATTTTGTTTGTACTTTCTAAGACTGTTCAAGACACATAGTTTTCAGTAAAGCGCCGATGACACAGTAGGTTTTAGACTTTTACAGTAAGAGAAGGAGGCGATGCCCAAACTCTTGTTTGTAGTGATTTTTGTTCGTTTCAAACTTGATTTGCATATTCAATTTAAGTTTCACTCGTTTTAAGATTTATTATTCATTTACATTGCGATCTATTGTATGTTTGTTCGCATTGTTTATTTAATTTCTGTTCGTTTTGGGTTTCATTTATTCTTTAACGGTAATTTCTGGTCTTTTTGAGTTTGAATTTTAACAGGTATTTTTATCTGCTTATCTTAAGTTTAAAATGGCCTTTACTTTACTTTTAAAAACTTCTTTTTCGGAAAGCCTTTTTTTAATTAATTACAATAAATAACCGAGTCAAACTCAAAACCAGCAGAAATTAGTACAAGTAGGGCTGACAACCCCCATACCTTCTCAAGACCAGAAGATAATTTTCACTCTACTGAAAAAAATGAACTTGGATTGTCAGTAATATATATACTGATATTTATTCATTGAAGTCTTGATATTTTTTTATTTATTACAGTCAAAAAAGTGAAAACATTTAAGATGTATTTTGTTTTTAGTAAATTGCAAACTATGTTCTAGTCTTGAGTTTTTCCGTTTTATCTAGCCAAGCACCTCTTCAGCTACCTCCTGTGTCACAGTTTTATCTGTGCGCAATCTTAGTCGATGTCTTACAATCGATCTAGACTTCGAGTCGGTTATTGAGATTCAGGTCGAAATCCCCTTCCATTTCTGTACATAGTTTGAACATATCAAAACAGTTTCCTCCATTTTTTCGCTTCTGCCTGCAAAGGCGATGGCGGACTTTGCAAATGAGGGAATAATGATCAAGACCGTTTAGGTACCCTGTATCGAATCCTCGGTATACTCATACCAGGAAATGACCTATACCAGATATACCAGAAAATCCTCTGGGTACCAAAGGGATTAATCCTTGCATAAACAGTTTTGTAAGGAAATCAAAAGTCAACTGTATAGATAGAAGCTAATTGGGACCAAATATCTGTCGATCTAATATCCACCCCCCCTCCCAAGAGCCAAAAATGTAAAGTCGTAAAAATAAAAATTTTCCTACGATACGCCCATGGCTGATCTATCCGAGGAAAAATTCCAAAAAGCCCCTCGGAACCAAATAAAAAAAAATATTAGAGTTGAAATTCGACTTATCAAACTTCCTAGGGTAAAATAATTAGCAAGATACTATCCCGACTTTAGATACATTGGTACTGAAATTAGCAAACTGGAACTCTCCAGATCCCAAGTAACTCTGGTCGGGAAACTCAAGAACCTGTAAAAAAAGAATTCCAGAAAAAAACAACCTAAAAACAAAATCAAAAATTTTGTAATTGTTGAAATTAACTTTCGGTATTATAAGTTTAATAAGACACTATATAATAAATTAGATAATGCATCGTAAAAAAACATTGGTATGTAGTAAAACCGGGATTATATAACCGGGTAAGAAAAATAAATAATTCCAACATTAGACTATATGACAAGTAAATCTTAAATTAGGCGAGGCATAGACGTAAGTTATAAACCAGAACAAGCAGCAAAATACTTCAAAAATACTTGCGGTGAAGTGTTTGTAAACATACGTGACATATAAATAAAGCTGCACAAAACTAAACGGGGAAAAATGTCATATATTTTTAAATGATATCCGTAGTTCGTCTGTAGCGTCTCAAAAGAACAGACACACTAAAAGTGAAAAAGTGAAAAAAATCATTTCCATATAAGACAGCAGTAAAACTAATGAAAACGCAGAGGGGCAATTAAAAGCAAAGTATTCAAAGTATTTTTTTTGTCAGGATATTTCCTCATTTTCCCCCTTTCTTTCCTTGTTTAGCGCTGAATGCAGACTGTGATCTACAAGGAAAATATTTCGTTTTTTTCTTTTGTTTTTTTTTATCTTCGCCCATTTTAGCTATACGGAAAGTCTAGAATTTTTTTCGCTGTCGCGATTTGAGCAGTTTAGTCACTAGATGTATCCTTGAAGTCGTAAATACGACAGATCTGAATTAACAAAACATAGTAACTTTCTGAGTAGCTAAAAAAGTTTTTGAAGTAATAGGTGACCTAATTTTTTTTTTTTTATTGAATCTTAAGACACAGAAGTTTAAGCATTTTATTGGGAACAACCGTTAAATTTTTTTTTATATTTAGCATAAGAGAAAAAAAAATGCACGCTGTATTCCCTGGAATTAAACTAATCTTTTCATTGTACCTCTTTACAAAATAGTAATGTTTAGTTGGATGACGTCCATAACGTCCAAAATCTTTCTAAAGTTTGGCTTTTGTCTAGTCAGATTTTCCACAATGAACCGTTTCTTCTTAGTCTCTGTTTTGAACTATTTTTAGAATTTTAGTAAGTGGCACTTTCACTCAAGGTAGGAGAATCGTACAAGCGGGAAAAATTTGACTCGTAAATAAAACATACCACGTAGAACAAGTGGAACATAATACTCTAATGTTTTTCCCCATTTGTAAACGAATTAAACAAAAAGGTGTCTAAAAAAAGCACCAGGTTTGAAAACGCGGATCACAGATCCACTTTGGTCGATCAATCATACAGTTTGAGTCCTTGTGCGATCTGGTTTAGTCAAGATGCAGCTTGCCTGCTTATCACTCACAATCCGTTGACGGGGATTGGGGTTTATGGAGGGGTAACTACGGTTCTCTAACCGTACAGAATGCAAGTCCTTGTATGATTACAGTTTAAGAAGGGTGTTTCAGAGGAAGGCATGTGAGGTGTTGAAGCCAGCATTAAATGTGACTTTTTCAAATGGGGGCGCACTAAGTCACGAGTTTACAAAAATAGACCCTTTAATCTGTTGGAGATCAAACAAGAAGTTCAACGGGTTCTCCAGGATGTTGATGGGGAAAAGTGTGAGCGAGTGATGGCTAATTTCATGGACAGAACGAGTGCATGTAGGGTTAGCATGAGGGATCATATGTCCGTTATTGTGTTTCACGTATAATCTATAACATCTCCTTTGCTACTTTCGAATAAATAAATGTAATTTATAGTAGATTTAAATCCAGCATTCTTTTTTTAGCCACCCTATATTTAAATTTATGACAAAGAAATGGTTATAAATCTACTACTCTAAGTGCTGTTATCAATAACACATATGACAAATAAAGCCTACACATTCTCGACAATTTAAAGATTTCCGCTTCGTTATTTCAAGGCCGTATGCAGGGGTGCGGGTTTGGGAGTTTGAACCCCCCTTCCCCCGAAATGTTTGTCTGACTCGTAAAAAATGAAACAAGAATGAATATAAACAGATTTTTGATGTGTTTTTTAAGTTTTTCTTACCCCCCCCCCAAAAAATTCTTTTTTACCCCACCCCCACCCCCCAAAAAAAACAAATCCTGGATTCGGCCCTGCGTGATTTAATTTTTGTTTTCTAAATAACTTGTGGATAAAATCCAAATTAGACAAGACCACAGCACCAATCTTGTATCCCAAAACGTAATTTGAGTTGATCATTGTAAAACTTTCAAGCGCAAAATCTATGACTGGCCAATCGGAATAAAGATAAGACATTAAGAAATATAGACGTTGATTTTAATAAAAAAAAAATAGACCTAACTCATGAGACTCGTCTAGGTTTCAACAGCTAGTTAGAAATGGCAGGAATTAGTTATTTAAAAAACAGGGTTGCACGTACACTTCAGTATATCAGATAACTAGACTTTAGTTAAAAGTTCTGTGCCTTAAATAGGGTGCTTGCTTTCGACTAAAATTCAAGAAATGCTTTCTTTGACATGAAAAAAACGTGTCGCCCGTGTGAATTCAAACTCATTGAATTTGTTTTTCGACTTTAATAAGATGATGAAAAAATAAATATTTTAAAAGAGACCGAAAATACTAAATAATATTACAGAGCACCTTGCAGAAAATTCAGATATCATTAATATATTACTGTCGATCTAAGACAACAGAAAAAAAATCCAGCCAATTTCTTTTGACTGATCAGACAGAACAGACAACAATATTAACCCCTTCTATGAATTATATACGCAGCATATGTTTACAGGACGGAACCAACTACAATATTAGCCCTTTTCATGAATTATATAAGCAGCATATGTTTATAGGAGAGAACACACTACAATATTAGCCCTTTTCATGAATTATATAAGCAGCATATTTTTACAGGACAGAACAGACAACAATATTAGCCCTTTTCATGAATTATATAAGAAGCATATGTTTACAGGACAGAACAGACTACAGTATTAGCCGTTTTTGTGAACAATATATGCAGCATATATTTACAGGACAGAACTGACAACAATATTAGCCCCTTTTATGCATTACAACCATTGTGGAGGCTAAAATTGTTAAAGGCAGGAGGCAGTTGCGAATAATTAATGGTCATCTATGATAATTGTTTTCGGGAATTTGCAATTTGACATGGAAAATATCGAATTTAACAAATAAATATGGAAATTAAAGCTTTTCTTTGGCGCGGGTTGAATGCCAAAACGACGAATGGAAGGGGGAGAGGGAGATTGTTTGGTGCCTCGAAAACAGCTTCTCTTACTTTCATATATTCCATTCATGCGTACAGTTTATATTTAGGTTCAATGAATAAGAATACACTCACGCATTTATTCATACACAGTATTTTTACATAATTTCTTGACTCGCAGATTCGGAATTTTACTTTGCTTTCTAGGTAATAATCAAAAACCTTTTAATGTTAGGCACCAAATTAAACTATTTAAGATTCGACTCATCATAAAAATTTTCCCCATTTTCTTCATTGTACCATCCGTCCGGGAAATCTAACTTGCCGTGACATTTCTTATGTTATTTCACCAACATTTAGAGTCCTGGCAGCATAATATCTTGGTTAATAGTGCCTTTCAACGGAGTCTATAAGTACACGTTAAGTCTTTTTGAAGAGGTAATAAGGGAGATATTTTTAGAGGGGAGATTTTTTTTGTAATGAAAAAGCTGGTAAACAAAAGAAAATAGAAGTATTGATTAAGGAAACGCACAAATTCAGGTCAATTGATGGTATAGTCAATAGGTGAATAATAATTGAAAAACATCAACATATAATAGTTATTGAGCATCAGTAAACAAATAGGATAAAGGCTAAAATAATGATGGTAACATGATGAGAAGACAGTTATAGTTCTCAGTAAAATCAGGTCTTTGGTCCCCATGCCTTTTCACTTTAGGACCTAGAATCTGAGTAGCAGTTTAATAATTTCGGTACCTGGAGGTATCTAGGGTCGGAATAGAAGCTTGTTACAGGGGCGGATCCAGGATTTTTTTAAGGCGGGGGGGGGGGCAAAATAGGTTGATCCGATAAAAAAATTTAGGGGGGTACAAAATAGGTTTATCCGATAAACTTGCGTTAGGAGCAAGTTTAATTAACGCAAGCTTTGAGTTAATTAAGTAAATTACACTACTTTAAACTACACTAGTGGGGGGGGGGGCCTCCCCTCCCTCCGCCACGGGCTTGCTAATTTAGATACCTCTGGAAATCTAACTAATTAATATAGATGGTATTATATTGTTTCCCTTATAAAGGAATGCCATGTGCTACTTAGAAACTTAATCACTTTTCGGCCTTCATAAGTTTTCAATTTGGTTTCAAGAGGTGGAGCCTCTGGAAAATCCTTTCTTATTTTTTTTTCTCGGTTATAGAAATCGTAAATACTTTATAGCAAGAGGAGAATTTTAAAACTTGCAAATTTACATTTTTGTTCTTACCGGAAGGAGGTAGAGGTAATAAATCAGCGAAGATGTATTCCCGATTTACTTTTATCTGTATTATTAACTGTATTTTCTTAGCATAACTGAGTTGAGCTCGATTTAACAAAACTTAGTTATCTAACATGTCTACTTTTTCGCTTTTATCACTTTATTTGTCAGAAAGTTCACTAAGTGAACAAAGAAAATTTATGAGACTTTTGCCAATAGAACGGAAATTTTGGCAGAAAATTCAAAATTGCTATAACGTGAGCCGTATAATGACAACAATAAAAATTTTATACCTCTTATTTCTTTTTACAAGAAATAAAGTAAACTCCAGCATTAAAAATACTGCCTCAGAGTGAGTGATTTTAATACACAGCTGCATCATTCAATCTGGGAAACCCTAAATGAATCATCGTATTTTGCAAGAGGTAAGTCTTTTACCATAGAGGCAAGCATGAGCTGTCGATTTCAAATTTCTTGCCAGAAATTCTTTGTAGATATCAAAGAACGAAGAATTTTTAATAGTAAGTTCGTAGTCAGCTTTTTAGTTAAATTATGAATCCGTTCGTCAAGAAAAAAAAAGTTCAAAGTTAACTAAGAATTACAAAAAAAGGCAAAATCTACTTATTAGTTAAATAATAAAGCAAGTCGATCGAGGCTCTGTTTATCAAGCATTCAACAAGTTGGAAACCTTTCTTCTTATACATACTACGATAGTATGTACATTACTCTTTGGATTTCACCCATCACCCATCTTAGATACCTTTAAATTTATTAGGCATCAAAATTAGAAGGCTCTGGCCCGACGTTAGATTCAAAGGGGCCCAACCAGAGTTGCCAAGGCTTTGAAATAAACTTTACCAGTTTTTCAATGAAGATTGTGTCACCAGAGATTAATTTGTACAATTCAAACAGCAAATTAAACATTTGGCACTCCAAAAAGAAAATATTTGAAAAACTAAAACTTGAACAGATATCCGAGTCAGTAAGGAGCAAGTAAATCCAAGATGTATCGAAAAATTTGATTGTACCACAAAATTTCCAAATGTGCCGTATTGTGATAGGACCTCTAAATTATACCAAAAACAGTACAATTTTACCGGGTTGGCAACGCTGGGCCCAACCCGGGTACCAAAGAACTGACTTCCGTTTCATCAAACAGTTATTGGTAGAATTAGTTATCTCGGTTCCAAAAGAATTCTTCATTTATGGTCTTTAGTAAAAATTAAGGAAAATTTATACGATGCTTGCACATTTATTAATAGGCTTAGCCGTAATGAAGCTAATTCTTGCTTAGAAAAATGTTACATTTAAACTGACTTAAATTTCAGTAGTCGAAGCACTTTGGATAACAATATTAAAAGGAATAGAAAGACCACATAAATAGTTAACGAAGCAATGAGTGACACCAGTTGGGTAACATTTGCCCTCCCCTCTGTATTTAAAAAAAAAATATCTGTTTTGGTATTTTCATTGAAAAACACTCGTTTTGGTAATTTAATGGAAAAAACTGCCCCTTCCCATAGATTTTAAAAATACGTTTATTCCCTCCCTCAAATGTTTTCGTGAATTGTCGCCGCTGGAAGCAATAAATGAACTTAACATTTATATATTTAATAAACTTAAGAAAGATATTCACTGGTTAATGGAGACACAGTCAAATATTCAAAATGTTTAGTTCGTTCAAACCATGGAAAAACAGTAGATTGGAACGAATTCTGTTTCATACTCACCTGCCATCTAGTCTCTCAAAGCAGGGTTGTAATACCAGGCTTTAATATTGACTTTTAATATAGATAAACTATACTGATAGTATTAACCTGGCGCAGCGGTCTTCAAAACACGGTGATTACTAGGAGTCAAGTGAAATTTCCTCAAGTGACTGATAGCCTGACGCTTAAGTCATCATAATTTATTTGAGCATTACGACACGAGATGGTTCCTATCTTGTATTTATCCATGGTTCAAACATAAAGAAAACGGCTACAATGACAACAATTAAATATTAAAAATAGTTCTAGGTGGAGTTATTAAAATAAAACAACCTCTAATATGTATGTACAAGATTATATAAAAATACAGTATCTCTGTCAATGTCTATGAAATAGGGCTGAATTACCCTGACCAGGATGGAGAACTCTTTACTAGCTTCAAGACAAAATCACTGATAGTTCCATTAGTTTCAATCACTCGCAAAAGTTTTAAACATTGTTAGTCTAGAATCCAGGAATATAACCATACGCCTGGAAGGAAGATAGAAGAATGTATATAAGCCACAAGAGGAAAAATATTGAGCAGCTTATATATTTGGTAACGGTAGGTCCTCCAAGTTCAGCTCTGCCAAAGATGTTGAGTTTCCGCCGAGACACTAATAGAGTGATAGCGAGTATAGCACATACAGTGAAAACTACAACTCCAAAACTTAAACTTCCAGCTCTGACGACGAATTTGTCTCCCTGAAAAAGCAAGGAACAGTTAGAAAAGAAACGTCAAGATCAAAATTCAAGAAGGAAAAATATAATTCAAATAACAAACAAATAGACCACATTTTCTAACTAATTCCAACAATTAACATATAAAAAGAAACAAACAGGCTTGGCTATTCAGAAGAAGGTTTAATGCTTTAGTGGCTTTTTTACTCGTGCAAGTACACTACAATAGATTGACTTATCAACAATTCGCTCAAGGCTTTAAGTGACTTATAAAGGGATAAAAAAAGTGAAACAAACAAAAAATAAAACAGGACCAGTGTTTCTTTATTCGCAACGTTCTTTGCTTTTTCTGGAGCTAAGGGCGATAGTTCCGACCAATGTCAGGGGAAGAGGGATTCCAACTCCAAGCAAGATTATTTATCTATATGTGACGGAAATAAGACCAATTCTGGCACATGGTGAAGGAGTCTGGTGAAATTCGACTCAGGCTAAAACCCACATAACCTCTTTGATAAGAGTAGAAAGGCTAGCCTGCCTAATAATAAACTCAATGTATCACGGAGCTACCACGGAATTCGTGGAGCTATGAGTATACCTGCCTAATAATAAACTCAATGTATCATGGAGCTACCACGGCATCCATGGAGTTATGAGTATGACTTCAACTTATAGAAAATTTATAGAACAAGCAATGAAAGTGCTTTCAGGATGCAGAATATCAATCAATGGACTCAGATACAGTAGATACAAAATGGAAAGATCAGTTGGTATGTGGATGCCTGTAACTCGTTACTGCTTCAGTTAGAGTACCTACAGATGCCCAAGCATAATATTTTCTCATTGATAAGGATTTCCCATCAAAAGGCAATTTCAGTAGGGAAGATTTACGTAATGAATAGAAAAAAGTCGTGTATGACTAACTAAGTTAGAACTAGAGTTTTCCGAAAGTCATAGTTTCGTCTTGTAAGATATTTGCTTCAACTGCCTCCGTGGTCCAGTCACTGCCGAAATCAAAGTCACTAAATCTGACGTCGTCGTCGCTAGACGGATAGCAAAGCACAAAGTAAAAGCTCATTTATCTGACTGGTCCCATTTTTTAATTCAGCTATTTTATCTACAATTTTTGTTGTTTTATTTTGTATTTTTGGGCCCCTTTTTCGTTTCTTTGTCAGTTTTATTGATGTAGTTTGTTTATTTTCTCCTTTTTTTCTCTTAAGTGCTCCGTGTTGTTTTGTGTTAATTCGACAGACTTTTGAATATATTTTACTGTTAAGACTAATCGAGATAATAGTCGCCATTCCTAGATTCGCTTCTAACGGCAATTTTTTCTCCCTTACCAGTTTTTATTAAAACACGGTTTTTACTTTTGGTTACAATGGGCTATGGTTTGTTCTTTACTAGGTTGCAGGAACCACTGCAACCATGATAAATAAATAGATCAGTACTGCTTCATTGAAATAACTCATAATACGGATGGTGAACGAACTAGTGGAAAATCAGGAATGAGTTAGGACATACTAGAGTTTCCCTGATTTGGATGGGGAAATGACAAGTTGTCACCTAGGGTAATTTCCAACAGTCTTCATAGGTGAAATGTTTGGAATAAGACAAGTAGATAAAAAATAGAAACTGTAGGTTGGCATATATATCCTAACTTATCTCCAAGCACGCTCAAGGATGTTGAGAATGTTAAGAGCAGACAAAAAAGCTATTTGGAACGCTTTGAAGCATTAAACAGGATATCATCCAAATGAAACTGAATTGCACCGATGTGGGATCCATAAAACTCTGGAATTACAGGGAAGGAATTTGCAGGTGAAGCAGCTAAGAGTGGGGCATCACTGACATCACTAGGGGATCATGGATAGACATCTCATCTCTCAAAGCTGCTGGAAAGTGAAAATAAGGTGACTGAGCAAAACTGACCTAGAAAGGTGGGATGCAATAAAACAAAGGAAGTGATTCAAAAGTTTCATCCTACGCTGCCTAAATATTATTTACGATTTAATAGGCATGCAGTACGAATGGTTACTAAAACCACTAAAGGCATCGAGGATTTTTGCAATCATATCACCCGAAAAGGAGAGCTAATTCTCCACTTCGCCAATAATGTGAGAAGGTTACAAAAATGATTAGTTGTCCAATAGAAGAATTTCTTTCTTGGATTAGATTCTTGCTCTTGATATTTCATAAATTAGATGTTAAACTGGATGTTGACACGTTACTGCTAAATTGGATATTAAGCATAAATTGGAAACTAAATATTAGTTTCTCTCGCCACGACTCTTCAGCAAAGTCCTGAGCCTCGACATGGTTTGGTGAATCCACAGATAATACTAATGCAGGTAGTTCGCATTGACGTTTTAATAATATCGAAATTCTGCTTGTATAAACACCCGGTAGTTATTGATGCTAGCGATTAGGCTGAAGTGTTTTTTTTTTCTACGTTGAAAGCAGCCATTATCACCTAATGTTATTTAAATATGACAGTCAATTAGAATCTTCTAAGAATATTGCACAGTCTGATGGAAAAGCAGTGTGGTCTAAGAAATTATTTACGTCTAGCCTACGGGTGGCAAAAGACCAATTCAATTTTATTATTTTTGAATTTAGCAAAAAAGCATGCCAATATAATTACACAACAAAAGTTTTTAGAAAAGTGCAAAGTAAATAAACTAATTCCAAAATCGTTTCGTTTTAATTATCATTTAAATACATATAATGAAGAAAAGCACACGAGAAAGGTAAATTTACTAAACCTAAACCATGTGCTGAAAGATAAACGTTTCCAGCGATCACAAGTTGTAAAAGAAATAGATTGTTTAAAATATAGCCTTTGTAATTTCATTAATACAAATGATTTCCAAAAAATTATATCAATCTTTAAAAATTCTTTTCAACATATTCTAAGATTATCTAAGGAAAGACTAAACCAAAAAATTTTGCAGTTAAAAAGGGAAAAGGAAAAACAAACACTATCAATGTATAAGCCTAATTATTTCCCAGGTCCTGGGGTGATTAATTTAAGCAAAAAGGATTTAACCAAAGAACAAAAGGAAATCCTTGAAAGAGGTATAAAATTTGGAATAAATCCTAAAAATGTACTGATAGAGGAAATTATTTCAAAGATTGAAACAGGGATCCATAAGTTTACAAAAGATATAAATAATATAGATGAATTAAGACTAAGGGTAGTGAATATTTTAACAGATTTTGTTAGTTATAAATAAAAATTTAAGAACAAATATATAAAAATTTTTAAATATATTGAAAAAGATTATTATCTAATAATGACGAAATCGGATTAGAGCAATACAGTTTTAATAATAGAAAAAGATGATTATGAGAGTAAAATAGAAACAATTCTAAGTGATACTTCAACATATAAAAAACTTAACTCGGACCCAACTGATTTGTATGCTAAAAGATTAAGAAAAGATTTAGAGGGTCTTAAAACAAATGGAAGTATCACACACCAGATGTATCACAAGTTCTTTCCAAGGGGATCAGTTAGCCCTAGAATATATGGTTTGCCAAAAATACATAAAACAGGCATCCCCTTAAGACCTATTGTTTCAACAACCAATTCACCAACGTTAAAAATAGAGAAATGGTCATCAATGACACTTAAACAATTATTATATCTCCAAAATTAGTATATAAAAAACTAAAAATTTTTAATAGACAAACTTATAATTGTAGAAATATAAGAAGAATCTATATTGTTCAGTTTTGATATAAAATCCATGTATACGTATATTCCTTTTGATAAATCGTTTAGTATTTTATCCAAAAAACTTGATGAACGAAAAAATGAGATAGAAGAATTACCTTCGGGAATTGAACTGGAAACTATATTAAATTTAGTCAAAATAACTAGCAGATATACTAATTATTTCAAGTTTAGAGATAATTTTTACCATCAAATTAGGGGTTTAGCAATGGGAGGGCCTTTAAGTCCGTTGTTAGCAAATATTTATGTAGAATATGTTGAAAATTTAGCTATAGAAACATATTTTTTAAAACCCAAATTTTGGGGCTGATATATGGATGATATTTTAGTTATTTGGAATTACGGGGAATCAGACATTGAAGGTTTCTTGGAACATTTAAATAATTTGGGAGGAGAGTTAATTTTTACAATTGAAAAGGAAACAGAGAATAAGTTATCGTTTCTAGATATTTTGATCCATAGAAATAATAATGAACTAGCATTTTCAATTTACCGTAAACCGACTAGTAACAACCGTTATTTGTCTTTCAAATCAAATCACCCGATCCAAGTAAAATGGGGTGTGGTTATTTCTTTAGTGGAGAGGGTATTAAAATTAATATCACCAGGATACATAAGAAATGAACTAATTTTTATTAAGGATATTCTAATAGGTAATGGCTATCCGGAAAAAATGATTTCTCAAATAATTGAAAAAGAGGAAAAAAAGTTGACGGAGCCAAAAATATTAGAAGAAGATGGGTCAAATCAAGAAACAAATTACATAACTTTGCCTTTTGTACCAATTTTATCAAAAAAATTAAGAAGAGAATTAAAAAAACATAATATAAATACAGCATTTAAATCAGGACATAATATAAGCTCGTTGTTAAATAAAGGGAAAGACAAGATACCGAGAAATTTGCAAAAGGGAGTATACAAAATTCCATGTTCTTGTGGAAAATTGTATGTGGGTAGAACGCAACAAACTTTAGAAAATAGGCTAGAACAACACAAGAATGCAATAGATTACGCTCTAAAACAAAACAAAACACCAGAAACGTTTGAGTCAGCGGTTGCAGAACATATTTATAATTTTCCTCATCACAGTATTTTATTTGATCAAACAAAAATAGTAGATACGTCTGTAGGACTTTTACAAAGCTTCAGGGAAATTATAGAAATAAAAAAGATAATATATGGGGGTACTAGTATCAATAGAGATGAAGGGGAACGTGGGATCAATTCAATTTATAATAGTTTAATTAAAATGCAGGCAAGATATTCAACCAATACTGATTTTAATAATATTTCTGAAACGAAAGATGACCTTGCGAACAAAGGTCAGAATGGGTTAAATGATGAGAAAAGTAAACGAACTGCAGCTAAGCTTGCAACAAAACGAATCCATTCAATTTATAATTCATAAAATGGTTGATGAACTTGTGAAATTTAATTAAGGGCTATGGACCGGGGGGTTAGTTGACCTTTTATTGTTTTGGTCTAAGTATAAATATATTCTTCATTTTTGATAGATTTCAATTTATATACTGGGAGGAGGCGAGTAGAATCAATATAGACATTCAGTACATGGAAGTGTTTATTTAATATATTTCCATTTATATACTGAGAGGAAACCAGTTGAAAGACATTCAGTGCATGGAAGTGTTTAATTAATATGTGAGTTTTGTTCTTATTTTTTTATATTTTTCTTTTGTTTTTGATTTTTGTTCTCTTTATGTGTTTTGTTTTTTTTTTTTTAATTTAATTTAAGTTGTTTTTTTTTTTTGCTTTATTTATTTATTTTTTTTACGTTTATAAATTCTACCGGTTTTGGGACTCAAAAATTAGGAGATTTTTTGCATAATTAATTTTTTTTTATTTAAATGCTTTTTATAAAATTAAAAACCGTTTTTCGTGTTTAAAAATTTTTTTTGTTTTGAAGTAATTTCAAGTAACTTGAAAAAAAAAAAAATGGGCAGTGAAAAAAAATTGCCATTTGTACCAGATTCAGGAATGGTAATCGTAATTTCAATTAGTTTTAATAGTATAATGTTATTTTGAAAAAAGAAAACTTACATGAATGTTGATATAGAGCCTGGAACCCATCGAAAAGGTAAAACTTACAGCCCCCCCCCCCCCCCACCTGAAAACAAGTAAAATTACTTTTTCGCGTGGGTAGCACCGATGTGCGCCCTTTTTTCTTGTGTTTTTATATTAGTTTTACCATCATAGAACGAGCAATCCGCAAGACAACATGTCGACCGATTATGGAATTACTTTTATGGTATTACTAATAAAAGAGTAGATGTTACAGCCAATTCGATGTTACATGCCATGGCCACATTATCGCCATAGATTTATTACACAAATAAGTACAATGTGATACAGATAAACATTGCCATAGTACTTGCAAATAAATAGCCGATAGGGATCGAAAAAAAAATAGTAGTATCAGTAGTTCATTCTCTCCCTACAAAAAGAAAAAACAAAAAATAATATGTGAGTATATACAATATTAAATGAAAATCTAAGAAAACAGAGAAATGACTGCAAACACTCTAGAACAAAAAAGTGTAAAACAAAAAAAAATGTGGAAATAAGTGATGGTAATAGAGAAGCAGGTGTAAATAACCCGTTTTGCCTACTTCAAACGCCCACACCCTAGAAAACCCTTGCTGAGGAAGTAGAAGAAAAAGCATAAGAATCTGATGAAACACATGTTGTCTGTAATTTATTACATAATAATACTTCTATGGTTATGGCTAAGGCTGAATATCTCTCTACTTTTCTTCATTGCATGAGGCCATCAAACTTAAATATTTTTTCTAGTTCTGAGGAGGTGAATTCCGTAAATTTTCTAGTGCAAAGAATTAATAAAAATAGTCAGTTTTCAGTCTTAAATTCTTACCTTAACTGCATGGTATATAGAAGCGAGAACCCAGGGTAATCCAAGTCCAAGGAAGACATTAACAGAGTTACTGCCCGTAATGTTTCCAATAGAGTTATCTGCACTATTTTCTTGGCAAGCGGCCACCTTGCTGGCAAATAAATCTGGAAGAGATGTCCCCAGGGCAACAAATGTTATGGCTAGAAAGAAAAATAATTTTTAAGTGGGAGAGTTCTATCCCGGTTTCTAGGGCTATAATGAGAGAAAGATTGAAATGGCTAGGACACGGTCTGCCGGGGAAGGACGACGGATTGCCAAAGATCGTCGTTTTCAACCAGCCACCTAGGACCAAACAAAAATTAGGTCATCCCCGACTGGGGTGGGAAAATGTCGTAAGGAAGAATTTAAGGGAAACTAGAATTTATTGGGGGGGAGTAAAGAGGAACGTTTTAAATAGATCGGGATGGGGAGTGTGCGTGTTTTTATGAGTTGTTAGTAGTAGCAGTAATAGGACTTATGCACTTTTCAAGGAAATTTATTTCCAACGCCAGACAGGGACATAATTTTGAGAGCGTGATTGCCGAACCTTTAATAACCAGTGGTTGTCTGGCCTAACGGCAGAATATTATAAGACTGCAAAACTAGAATTTTCGATTTCCTGCCAAATTGAACTTCTTCAAGTTTTTAAGTAACGTCTGTGAAATATATTGATAGAAAATTTCTATTAACGACTAAATGGGCAGAGATTTATGTAATTCGATTTAATCTTCTCAGACACCATATAGATTCGACATTTGATGCTAGTTTTGTGCGTTGAATCGATCGCCATAGTGCTCGTTTGATTCGAAATTGGGTTTAAATTTGATTAGAAATAACAATTGATTCGCCTGAGACCACAATTATCTCTAAAGTTGCCAATATTTATTTAGGTTACTCAGACTGAAAATTCTGAGTTATCAAATAGGCTTTCATCAGTGTTTCAGTTGTAATTAAGAATTTACAAATTAATTATAATTGGGAATTTCGCAAGGTTTGGAAACATTTGCACTTTTTTTTTAATATTGGTTGGAAGGACAAGGCACGACAAAAAATTTGGGAAATGACTTCAAAACGCTTCAAAAGTCTGAAAGCATGACTGCACGTATTAAAATATAAACGTATGATGGTGTAAATGAATAATAAAATATAGCAGAGTGCAGGCCTGTATTTACTAAGATATGGTCAGTCATACAAGAGCACGGACATAAGAATTTATTAATACGTAATGTATGAAAACAAACAGCTACCTTAACGCTGAATATAAAAATAAACAGATATGAAAAATAGCAGTTTTATTTATTTTTTTATAATATTCTTTCCATTCATCTATCGTCCTATCTTTTCACTTCTTATTCCTTCTGTTGTGAGAGCGAAACTTTCAAAAGCGGTCAACATTCATTTTGAAACTCATACTGAAAATTTTCCACCATCAATTGGGCTTTATTTGGGTTTTCATCAGCATTTTAATTATAAATAATACTTTGTTCAGAAACCAGAGAAAACCTAAAGATAGGTAGAATTATTCTAACAAAAATAAAAGTGCAACAAATATAAATACAATATTAAAAATCAATTGAAACAATCAACATCAAATACCCCCCCCCTTCCCGCCAGGTTCTATGGCCAGTCCGACAGAGAGAAAAAAAAAGCGAAAAACGACTCCAACTAAGAAAAAAAACTTACAAGCAAAAAACCCAACGAACACATCTAGCATCAAATAGCTCCCTACAAGGCTCTATGGCCGGAATTGGGGGAGAAAGAAAATGAAAAAAAACAATACTGTAGCAAAAAAACAAAAAAAATGATCCATGACTACCCTCATAAAACCCAGCCAGTATAGGCATCCTCAGTGGCATTAATTTGTGGAAATTAAGAGGGACACAAATTTACTTATCAAAATATAGGGAAGGGAATTTTTTTCAAAATTTTTGTGAAAAAAAATTCTTCAATAAAACCACCCAGAAAGCTATTTTTATAAGTTTAGGGGGAGGAGGAAATTACCCTTTCCTCATCCCCTCATTTGATGCTACTAGGATTCCCGTATCGAACCTAGATATCTTCGGTAACTTCTCCAGTATTTCTTTGCTAAAAAACAAAGCCGAAAACCTTTAGGTTAATCTTGAGCAATATTAAAGCCAGAAATCCACTCATTCATATCTTATCAGGGAAAACATAGAGGAAACCAATTATTTTTGTTTTTCCCTTGCGCCTGAATTAAGCATAAGAATTGACTAAAGCAGTAAGGGTCTAAATAAATTCTAATTTTTTTAATTAGACCATTATAAGCCCAAGAGAGTGCTGGATGAAAAAAGCGAATATAATATTTGAAAATTGTCTCCAAAAATAGCAGTTAAAAAATTACCTGTGGCACCATAAGAAAAAATTTCCAAAATAAAAATTACCATATAAATTAGAATTACCTGTGACCCCATCCTTCAGCCCAACTAAACAGCCAAATATAGCAGCTATATCTCCAATAATAGCAGTTAAAAAACCAATCACAGCCATTGAAGCAAAAAAACAGAGCCAACCTCCAAGAAGACCGGCAGGTGGTACCAATGCGAATAAAATCTAGAAATGTATATTTGCTTATTAGCAATTTTTGGAGGAGTAAAACAGTCACCAAATAAATAGCAGTATAAGAATTACCAAATCTCGTATCTCTTCCCAGCTGTTGAAACAAGAATTATAAAACTCAGAGCTGGCGTGATTAAATCTGGCCGTTGGAAGACTAGTGGGACAATTTAATGTTTTATCCTAGTGAATTTTATTTTTCTCTTCCCCATATGCTCCATCTTTTATACTTTATTTTATTAACAGTTAATATTAGAACCCTTTAAGATCATGATACCCCGGTATGGCTTTTTGTCTTAACTTTGTAACAATCAAACTGTACTGAAAAAATTTAGAAATGTGCTCTTGTTTTTTATTTACTGTGGCCTGGAAATTCCATATTCTTAATTATTAATTGAATGCGATTTCATTTTGCAGGGCCAAAGAAGGCTGAAACTGAGATTGGATTTTTGAAAAACGCCCAAACAACCAGGCATCGTGATATTCTTCCCTCAAATTTTATCCTCAAACGACCTCCAAGGGTTGTCATAGGACCATTTCCAAATCTGACAGAAATAAAAGCAAAACATATGCGGCATGGAATAGCGTTATCCATTAATTTCGTGCCGGAATATAATATTACTATTTAGTATTTTGTTTTTACCTATGTGTTATGTTGACTGATGATATGTATTTGCGACACAGACAGCAATTTGGCAATGGTCATGAAAGTATTTTTTGTTTTTAGAATAAACTGATTTGATTTGTAGTTCTATTAAAAACAAGACAGCTCCAGTTAATTTGAACAGTAAAAGCACTCCAATAAGTAAAAATTGGTATTTGCAATCTTTATTTTTATGTTTCTAATCTCGCCAAGGTTTATTATTTCTTTTAGTCTGGTCTGCTATTATTTCTTTGCCGTCACAACCGTCAGTAATTCTTTGGGATTTCAATTCTTTTGAACAAACAAAACAAAAAAACAAGATATTCAAAAACATTTATTTAATCCAATGGCGGTTAATACTAGTTTATAACTTTAATAACTAGTAGTCCTTAATAACTAGTAACTTTAATAACTAGGTTAATAACTAGTAGTCAACTTCACAGCACCAAGTCCTACAAAGGATAATATAGGATTCGGATCCTTACATTTAGCATAACAAGAATCCGTAAAGTGATTGCACTTCCAAAACTATCAACAAAGAAAATCACACAAATCATAGCCAAGGAATTGCACTTACCAAAGTAAGAATAGGTGCCAAAGGACGCAGAATACTTCTATCTAACCAAATGAAAAAAAAAACTTTGTAGCAAGGTGGAGACTCGTTGTAAGGTGGGGGCTCGACTAGAGGGGCTGTGTCCCCATGGGGCAGATTTAGCCCCCTTAAGTAGTTTGAATTCAGTTTACAAAATCAAGAAGTAAATGTAAGACATTTCATTAGACGATGCTGAGCTTGTTGTTCAACGGACACTCCGGTTTTCACTGAAATGTTTTCAATTTGTAGAACCTGCCGGTCGTTTATTGAAAATGAAGTAGATTTGAGATTTATTTCGGATAGAAATAGGAGTTATAGGATGTAACTGTAATCGTGGAATAATTTGAACCTGAAACTGGTTCTATGACGGCTATTACGCAGAAACACAAGCTATTTCAAATGAAAGTAAAGAGCAACATTAAACCATAGAACAACAAGAAATATTTATAATGCTTTAGTAAAAAACCTTTATGAGTCCAACAAATGCAGTTAACTGGTAGTTGCAAGTGTTTTATAAACCAATTGGCTTTTAAACGTTCGAACAAAATATCCCATTTTTTTAAGGCAATTGCGTGTCAAGAAGTCCTTTCATACTTGAGGTATTGTGAAAAGTACTTACTATCCAGTTCCTACCTCTCCTGAACATACATTTTTAAAGAACTAAGGTCATACATAAGACTTTAGCTTAAAGAGTGAGAGATAGAGGAGGGGATCCCCCCTCATATAATTTCTTATTACATAATTTCTAGCTTTTTTTGTTTTAATACCTCTATTTCAAAAAAGAAAACTAGTTTTTCTTTCATTTAATTTCCATTCGCTTTTAATACCATACCCAGGGCCACTCTTGATATGAGAGGGCAACCGCCTTATCAAACCCCACTCTCTAAGGTAAAGTCCAACTTTTGAAGACAATACTTTGATATTAAGAGTTCATTTAGTGTATTTGTGTCTCGAAATAAGCCGTAATTTCCAAAATAAAATCTCGTTCCGTATCAACAGAGGGGTTTCCGTTGCCTCAGCAGTATGAAACCTTCAACGAAAATTTCATATTTTGCACATAGTGGTTTTAGGGTTCTTGTGCATGCTTAACTTCATCATGTAATTTTCATAAAGATTCCACTCCTTTTTAGGAACTTTAACCTTCCTTCCCTTAATTGTTAAGTTTTCATATGATAATGGTTTTTGATGAACAACATTAAAACTAATACATTTTGTATATTTGGGATCCGAACAGATAAGTAATTTTGTTATTACATACATTGTAATCGAAAGTTCGTTTTTAAGTTTTTCAATTTCTATTGACAAAGGTTGTTCTTAACGCATAGTTTTTCACTATGATTTTTTCTTAATCAAGGCACTCTTAAATCTGAGGGAGGATACCCCATCTTGGTTCAACCTCCGTTTTTCTTATTCAAGTTTAATATGTATGCAACAATATCTCAATACTGATAATCATCCCTGTGATAGTATACCCCTTTAAATATTTCTGAGGAGGGTCCAAAATATCACAAATGAATTTGGGGTCATCATTTCTACAGTTTTCAAAAGTTGTTTGGAAAAGTCCTTGTTACAAAGATACCCTCTCCTACCCCTCCCTCTCGTGCAGGTAAGTATATAATCGTTTGTAGCGTGCTTAACATTTAAATAATAAGAGGTGAACTATTGCCCCGCACCGCCAACATTATGAGGTTATAATATAAATTCTATCTCCAACAACACCCCTTGTATGTATTTAATGTTGTGAATTTTTGGCGTAAAATTCCCCTTTTCGAGGATTCAGACACACCCCCTCACACACAGAAAGATCCACTCGCCCTTGCCCGTAATAGCTGAAGTACAATTACACTCCAAAGTACACAATGTTATGAAGCCTCACATAAATCATCTCAGTTGAATAGATTTCTTACAGTTTGTTACCACTGAACCCTTTGATTACCTGAAATAAGACACTCGTGTATACACTGAGCGTTCAGGGCTCTGTTTTTAATTTGATTTTTGCAGTAATGTTAATGGATAATTTTTATTTGGATTTTTTGGGGATAAATGTTTTTTCCTGTTGCAATTTTGTATTCTTTTGGCTTTTTCATACTTTTGTGGATTAGTAAGCATATCTATGCTTAACTACATGCACATGTCATTCCCAGAAATTTTATGAAGCAAAAATTTGTAAAGTTTTTTTTGTTTTTTTTTTATAAACGGCTTTCATCTGCGAATCGTAAATTTTGTCTGGCTATTTTAAACCCTATTGAGGTATGTATTGCAGAAGCAAACGATGTTAGCCTACTCTTTTAGACCCAGAGGCAATCCGAGAGCATTTTGTAAAAATGTTATTATAAAAAGTATATATTATTTTTAAATAAATAAAAATCTTGATAATACGACATCCTGATCATTTTAGTCCTTTTCTGATAAGTAAGTGGAGTTAATAATTACAATTTCACTCCAAGTTTAAAAATTAGAAAAATGCAGGTCTCATACCTTCCAACCGAATGTAAGAAAGTGCATAAAATAGTCGAATCTAGACGCGTTCTCTAAATCCCCCCCATTCACGTTCATGGCATCACGTAGCTGACTGAGCCATGTTTCATGATGAACCTCAAAGTCCCTCAGAGTCGTCGAGGTCATCTTAGTGATTCTCTTCAGCATAAGGTTGAATTCTACAAGAAAAGCGATATATATAAGCAGCATAAATAACAAGAGTAATATGGCTAAATGGTTTTTTTACGCAAGAACACCAATGACGCGTTGGTAGAGCACAGGCAATAATTCCTTAGCGAATTAAATTAAAAAAAAAGGGTTTTATAACTGAAAGTAAGGAGCAGCATTAAAAATCAAAACGAACAGAAATTATTACGTATATGAAGGGTTGTCCGCCTTTTCAATACCTTGCTCTTCAAGGTAAAGTTTTTAGCACTTTTAAAAAAGCTTCCTATTGTAATTAAACGGCCCTTGTGTTTCAGGAGCCGTTCTCCGCAAATTGGGACAAACAGTCAAACTTTAGAGTAAAGATTAAGGGATTGGGGAGAGGGGCAACCCCTTCAAATACGAAATAATTCCTGCTCGTTTTGAGTTTTAATGTTACTCCTTACTTTCAGTTTAATTTTTTTCTCGGATAGTTTTTCAAATAATGTCGGTAAATCTGGCTCACCCTCCATAAAAATCCCCCCCAGACGAAAAACTCCACGGTGTAAATTTCCTCCCATGTAAAATACACCCTACCCTGTAAAGTTCCCTCCGAACAGTTCCATCCTTACGGACGATTCAGCTTGAATTTCTAATAGACTTCTCGATCACTCTGGAAACCCGCCTTCGATGGAAATATTTCCCGGAAATCCAAACACGCTGAAAAAAGCCCCTGGATAATTCTCCCAAAACATCTCCACATGCAAGATTGAGTTGTCAAAGAGAAAGTAAGACAAATAAAAAGAATTTCGTATAGGAAGTTCTGCCCAATTCCCATAATTAAAAGTTGCCCTTTATTCCCTTTTATTAATTAAAAAAAACTTTCCGGAAAATATGCAAATCAAGCTTGAAACGAACAAAAATCACTACAAACAAGAGTTTGGGTATCGCCTCCTTCTCTCACTGTAAAAGTCTAAAACCTACTGCGTCATTGGCGCTTTGCTGAAAACCAATTTTATTACAAATATTTTCTTTTGTACATAGTATTTAAAATAAACATTAGGATTATAGGAAATTTTGAACTGAAGAGTTTTCAACAATTAATATCTTTATGCATCAAATATTCAGTTTAATTTATTTATTATTTCTAAAGTTGTGCAAGACGAATATAGTTTCACTACAAACAAGAGTTTGGATACTGTCCCCTTCCTTAACTGTAAATAAAAACCAAAAGCATACTGTGTCATTGACGGTTAACTGAAAACAAATTATATTACAAATATTATCTTTTCCAGTTCTTACAGCATTGAAAATAAAAATAAAATTACACTGAAATAAATTCTTGAACTGATGGATCTTTCAACAATTAGTATCATTATACATTAAATATTAAATTTGATGTTGTTTATACTTTCCAGGACTGTTCAAGACGCATACAGTTTTCAGTAAAGCGCCAATGCTGCAGTAGGTTTTAGACTTTTACAGTGAGAGAAGGAGGCGATACCCAAACTCTTTTTAGTAGATTCAATTCAAGTTTCACTCGTGTCAAGATTTATTTATTCATTTACATAAATATCTATTGTATGTTTGTTTGCATTGATTGTTTATTTAATTTCTGTTCGCTTTAAGTTTCATTTGTACTTCAATAGTAAAATATATTTTTTCGTTTTAAGCTTGATTTTCATATTCAATCTAACCATTAATCGCTTTAAGATATATTTATTCATTATATTATTACATGTTGTATGTTTTTTGCTATGATTGTTTAATTTCTGTTCGTTTTGGGTTTCATTTATTCTTTAATAGTAATTTCTGGTCGTTTTGAGCTTGAATTTTAACAGGTATTTGTATCTGCTGAACATGAGTTTAAAATAGAATTTACTTTTCTTTGAAAAACTTATTTTTCCGAATTTTTTTTAAAATTAATTTTTGTTCGTTTTTGATTGCAAAAAGTCTCAAATTTTTAAAAATTCCTTATTTCAAAATCAAACTTTTTTTAAAAATCAAATGTTCATCAAAGTATCAAAACTGGTATCAAAATAACAATATCAAAGTTAAAAAATGGGTTTGTGTCAACCTCGGAGTTTTTATTATCTGATGTTTGAACTATTTTTAGCAAAATGGCTATCTAAAAATATTTATCGGATGGGTTTGGGGAAAAGGGGAATAGGGGGGGGGCTAATTACCCTTCAGCCTCTTTTGACTCTTTAAAAGTGAACTAGAACTTTCTATTTTCAATCAAATGAGCCCTGTCTGAAGTTTATACGAGCATCCCTTCTATAAGGACCATATATACCCCCAGAGTATAACTTACAACGCCTGTCCCTGGGGGGTTGTATCGACAACGAAGTTTTAATACCTAATGTTTGAACTATTTTTAACGAAGTGGTCACCTCAAATTTTTATCGGATGGCTTTATCCAGCCGCATGACCTTTATAAGATTTTCAGTTTTTGATATTTGAACTTTGAACTATTTTTAACAAAATGGCCATCTAAAATTTTTATCTGATGCATTTAGGGCGTCAATGGGGGGGGGGGGGCTAGTTGCTCTCCGATCTCTTTTGACTCTTAAAAAATTAACGAGAACTTTCAATTTCCATTCAAAGGAACCCTCTCCGAAGTTTATAGGAGTTCCCTTCCATAAAAACCATATATGCCCCCAGAGTATTACTTACAACGCTTGCCTTCGGGCCCTGGAGGTTGCGCCGACACAGGAGTTTTTCTTATCTAACCTTTGAACACCTTTTAATGAAAGGGCGACTTTTAAAATTACATTGGATAGGCTTGGGGAAAAAGGGTCCTCATGGTGAGGGGGCTGGTTGCCGTCGTATATCTGATGACTCATAAAAAGTGAATTAGAACTTTCTATTTTCAATGAAATGAGTCCTCTCTAGCTTTTATACGAGCTTCCACATCATAAAAATCTTATACGCCCCCAGGACAACACTTCCAACGCCTACCCCTGGTCCTTGGGGCTTTGTGTTGACACCAGAGTTTTTGTTACAAAATTTTTTAACAATTTCCAATAAACTGGCTATCTCAAAATTTGTAGCGGATGGGTTTGGGGCAAAAATTTCGAGGGGGGGGCTAGTTGCCCTTAACTCTCTTGAATCTTAAAAAATGAACTAGATCTTTCAATTTCCAACCAAAGGAGCCCTCTATGAAGTTTATACGAGCATCCCTTTCATAAGAACCATACATGCCTTTAGGACACAAGTTAGAACGCCTTCCCCTAGGCCCTGGGGGGTTAAATTGACACCGGAGTATCTTATCCGACCTTTGAAATATTTTTAACTTAATGCCTATCTCAAAATTTTTATTGGATACGTTTGGGAAAAAGGGGTGTGGGGGGGCTAGTTGCCCTCCAATCACTTTTGACTCTAAAAAACTGAACTAGAACTTTCAATTTTTCAATCAAATGAGCCCTCTCTGAAGTTTTAAAGAGCATCCTTTCAATAAGAACCATATATTCTCCCAGGGTATTATTTATAACGCCTGCCCTTGGGCCCTGGGGGGCTGTGTCGACCCCAGAGTTTTCGTTATATGGTCATTAAACTATTTTAAAAAAAGGTCATCTCAAAGTTCTTATCGGATGGATTTGAGGATAAAGGGCACGGAAGGGGGGGGGGTGCTCGTTGCCCTCCAATCTCTTTTGACTCTTAAAAACTCAACTAGAACTTTCAATTTCCAATCAAATTAGCCCTCTTTGAAGTTAATACGAGCAACCCTTCCATAAGACTCATATGTGCCCCCAGGGCATAGCTTGCAGCCTACTCCCGGGCCCTGGGGGGTCGTGTCGACACCGGAATTTTTGTTATATGACTATTTGAGCTATTTTTAACAAATTAGTTATCTCAAAATTTTCAGATGCATTTGGGAATAAATGATTGGGGGGAAGCTGGTTACCCTCCGATACCTTTTGACGCTTAAAAAGGGAACTAGAACTTTCAATTTCCAATCAAATGAGATCTCTATGAAGTTACGAGCATTCCTTCCATATGAACCATATATGCCCCCAGGGCATAACTTATAATCCTTGTCCTGAAGACTGTGGGGGGAGGGGAGTGTCCTCCTCAAACTTATAATTTCCAGAACTTTCAACTACGTTGAACAGAATCGCTATATCAAAATTTTGATTGGATGTGTTTGGGGAGATGGTGGGCGTGGAAGGGGTCTTAGTTGCCATCCAGTCACTTTCGACTATTAAAAGGGGAACTAGCCATTTAAATTTCCAATCGAATGAGCCCTTTCTGACTTTCCTACCACAACGTTTTCTATAATAACTTTATAGGCCCCCAGGGCATAGCTTACACCCCTTGCCCTAAGGGCTGTGGGGGGGGGCGGGTTGGTATTCTCAAATACCGAATTTCCTGAATTTTCACCTACGTTGAACAAAATGGCTATATCAAAATTTTGATTGGATGTGTTTGGGGAAAAGGTGGGCGTGAGAGGGGGGTTAGTTACTCTCCATTCACTTCGACTAGTAAAAAGGGCACTAGCTCTTTGAATTCCGAATCAAATGAGTCCTTTTTGAAGTTTCTACGACAAAACTTTCTATAAAAATTTCATATGACCCCAGAGCATAACTTACAAACCTTGCCCTGAGGTGTGTGGGGGAGTCTCCTCCTCAAAAACATAATTTCTATCTGGATATCAACTCCGCTGAACAAAATGGCTATCTCAAAATTTTGATTGGATGTGTTTGGGGAACTGGTGGTCGTGAAAGGTGTGTTAGTTGCCTTCCAATCACTCTTAACCCTTAAAAAAGGACACAAGAACTCTCGATTTCCAATCGCATGAGCCCCCTTTGAAGTTTCTACGATGACCCCTTCCATGTGAAGTGCCTGTAGCAAAAAAAAAATAATAAATAAATAATAATAAAGCATTGGAGCCATATGACCTTTACAATAGGCAACACTATAGCGTTGCCTCTGATTTTCTTTTGTTACTCCAATTTTTTACAATGTTAGTGGATCAAAAAATAAATTATATTATTTTGATACGAACAGCCCCGAAAAGAAAAAAAAAGCGATCTTTGTTCTGGCAAATAAATGCAAAATTCCAGATTTTTGTATATAGGAGCTTGAAACTTCTACAGTAGGGTTCTCTGCTACACTGAATCTGATGAAGTAATTGTCATTAAGATCACTCGATGATTCGACGTGATGTTTCATTCCCTTGACTTTAGAAGATGTTTCCCCCTTTCTCAGAAATAAATCAAATTTCCTCTGGCTCGTCACATTTGGTGTGTAGCACTAAATTTTGATGGATCTTATATGTTTGGAATCAGAATAAAAATCTGATTCTTTTGATCTATCTATTGATATCAAAATTCTGTTTTTTAAAGTTTCGGTTACTATTAAGTCGAGTCTCTCCTTAGCTACAGTTCTTTACCACGAACTGTTTGATTTGTTGCTTCTTTTGGTGCTTGTGGGACAGCATTTATCGAAGCATTGGCTGTGAAGATCTGAAGTTATATGGTAGGTGCAGACATTCTACATCAGACACTTGTCGTCAAAAAAAAACATCGTCTTCACCCAATAAAAAATTACGCTTCATGAAGCAATTGGTTTAGGTTTTGTCAATTGATGAAGGCTGTTTCAAGTTTCTGTTCTTCAAGTATATGTTTTAAGAAATCTTCAAGCATCTATCTTTAAGTATCCAGTTCAACAGATCTTCAAGTATATGTCAAGCATCTGTTTCAGTAGATATTCAGGTATCTGTGAAGCATCTGTCTTCAAGCATCTGCTTCAACAGATCTCCAGGCATCTGGTCAAATATCTGTTCTTCAAGTATATGTCAATTATATGTCTTCAACTATCTGTTTCAACAGATCTCCAAGCATCTGGTCAAATATCTGTTCCTCAAGTATGTATTTCGACAGATCTTAGACTATCTGTCAAGTATCTGTTTCGATAGATCTTCAAGCATCAGTCTTCAAAAATCGTGTTTCAACAGATCTTCAAGCATCTGTTTCAAGTACCTATCATTCAAGAATATAGAGGCTAGTGTGTTTAATAGTTTAAGGATCTGGCAACTTTTTAAAGATGAACATTTTATCACAACAAAGACAGAACTTCCAAAGAGTGCTTGATAACCACTCAAAAACAATATCGAAAATTTTTCTGGAAATACAAGGGCAGATGAAAATCCCAACAGAGTTGTCAGCTCTTGAAGAGCTATAAAACGGTTGTAACACGAGCATCCTATCGCCTTTCTAAGTAATCATCTTGATTATTGTACTTACAGCAATAGCCAAAAGCAAATTAATACCCATTTTGAACCGTCCCCAAAATATGTTTTCTCAGACAACTACCCAAGATTTATCACCATCAGCTTATTATTAGTTATTTTTTAAACGACACTCCCTTTCCATTAGCAATCAAAGGAAATGAAAATATAGAAAACGAATATAATTTTACAACAAGATAATGGATAATTAAGAAGAAAAACTTCTTTCTGCACTAATAATCATAAACATCTAAATTTTTATGCGTCACGTCCGAAGCCTTTATCAACAGGAGAAAAGGGGAAAAGAAAACAAGATAAACCAACCTAACATAAACAAAATATAGAAAGGAAAGGGGAACCGAAATCATAAACTTCAAACGAAAACAAAATGAAAACAGAGAAAGATTCGCATCTTAAAAACTTCCAGCACTTATTTAAGTCAACAAGGCAGGACAAATTAGGATATCTTTCTGGTAGCTGAATCTAGTAATCTGAGATAGTTTATTTATTTGAATATTAGCCTATTTATTACATTGTCTAATCGAAATGTTATACCCATTTTCTGTATCTTCATTTTGTTTCAGTTATAAACTTTTTGTGATACCAAAAGGTCCACCGGGCACTCAAGAAATGCTCGATATAGCAATAGACTTGTCCCTAGTTTCATCACCGAGTTCTAACATGGCATATTAGCCTTAGATGTGGCATGAATTTCTAGCCTATCCGTAACAGAAAAATATTTCTAGATTTAATTTTATATAAAATATAATAATTACCAGCGTCATCTGTGATTGTGATAGCCATTCTAGGAATTGAACCGAGAGTAGCACCTCCTTCTGGCTCAGAGAGCTCGATTTCAAAGTAACGATCTTTTGAAAGCTCAGGTGTCATGAAAATCGGAATCTCGAGTTGAAATCTGTCCTATTAAAAAAAAAAAATTATAAAAAATACATTAAGCCTTTTTCGTTAACACCAGAGCTCCTCATAACCTAAGAAAGATCATACCTCCTTTCTTCCTCTTTCCCCTCACCCCCTCACCCTGTCTATGAACAAAATAAGTAGCCAAAGGGCATTCATTTTTTATACGAATAGTAAGCTGATACTAAATATCATATTCAGGATTAAAAACAAATAAAATTGAATAAAATTTATTTGTCTTATTAAATCAATTTTGCAGAAATTGTCATTTTACAAAATGAGGAGGACTCGCAAAAATTTTCTTGTTAACTCACTGTAACTAATTTTTCTTTTAAATAATGTCTGTCAAATATATTGGATTACACTGACATTCCATTTAGGAATAAAATGAAAGTATAAAAATACATAAATGCTAAGTAAACTATTAATGAAGACAATCTATTAACTTGATTAAATGTTTTACTCTTTATTTATATATTTCTAAATTTTTGTTTTATGCATAGAATTCTTATTTTAATAAAAACTGAAGCGCTACTTCTAAAAGGAATGAGCAAAATAATGCCAATTAAAATTTTCGTAGAATAGTTAGTGCAGGTTTTTTCCACGACTTCATATTTCCTTTAGGGAAGTCTATGGAGGGAGGGGGTAAAACTCATAGGACAAAGACCTCATAGGGGTCCCTAGTTTTGTTTGTAAAAACTCATGCAAACACAGAAATCAAGATCAGGAATTCAGATCAATTTAAAATAAACTATATAATGGAATCTTCTAATTACAACGCTTTAGGTATTTTTCATAAGGATTGGAAGATGTTTTACAAATTCTGTCATATTTTCCAGTAATTTCAATATTATTTGTCTTTTACACCTTTTATCTACTCTTTTGCAAAATATTTCTCTTTTCCCAGATCTAATTTAGCAATTTCTATATAATATCCTGTAACGTTTTATATAATCTGCCTTTTTTTACGAGGTTACTTATATATATTATTGGCCATGTTTTGTGAGTGCATGATTAGATGTTTCTTCATATCAGATTATTGCCGTAATAACAATGTACTAGAATATAACCGTAAATGGGGCATCTGTTATTTTTAATTCTGAGAAATCAAAAAGCGAGAGGTGAAAAAAAAAGGTTTAAAAAATAAACTGTTTAATGCTTTCAGATGTGTGCCAGAAAGGAAAAAACATATATTTTCTTGATGTTTAAAAAAAAATAGAAACTTTTTTGGCATATCATATTTTTCCCAAAATAAAAACTCACAAAAAGGCATATTGCATGGAAAAAAAAATCAATTGTAGGGTTGACATAGAAAAAGTTATTACCGGATTTGGTATCAGTTTTTGACGTCACCCTCTTTGAGAATGTGTCAACCTTTAGTCAAGGGACTATATCAATTCGGTGAGTGATTGTAGCACCCAAAATTCATGCACAAGATAACGCTTATCACATAAGTCAATAGACAAATCCTCATGGAACAACAAGTTTAGTGTAGTGCTAATCGAGTACATCAAATTTGCCCCATCTGGGCTTGTGATAGCCAATTTTTTTTGGAAATAAGTCTTATGTTACACCATCTACTAGAGAAATGGGTCCGTTTTCCGAACTCAGCTGTTTTTTGCCAAAATGCCAGAAACTGTCTCATAGCTCTCAGCTTATCTGTGAAATAGATGTTTTATAAAACAGGAAGAAAACAATAAAATGCCAGAACCAGTCTTAAGTTAATCTAAGGGACTTTTCATTTATAAATAATTGTAGAATTGACTATTGGATCGTGAAAGTTTAATTTCTGAATATTTGCAAAAATCTGGCTTTTACTCACAATCTTTGTATGGGATTCTAATTTGTATTTTCAAACTGAAAAGATTGCTATCAAATAAATCCATCAAATTGTATTGTCAGAATACATACTTTAATTCAGTCTTTAGGGACAAAATAATACAGAGTTAAATACTTGATTATACTAACAATACACAAATAACACACAAATTAATAATACAAAATGCAAACAATACACAAATAATCATTAAAATAACAATAGATAATGCAAAAAAGAACAGAGGAAATAAAACTGAAACTTGAAATTTGAACTTATAGGCAGGATAGTAGGGACTTTCTTTTTGGAGAAGGGTTGGAGTTGGGTGGGATTCTCCTTTCCAGTTTTAATTATATTTTTTTTGCTTCTTGTCGTTTGTCAAGGCTTTCTTACCATTCGTCCAAAAAAAAAAAAAAATAATAATCAGTGAAAGACATGCTCACTACCTTACCCTTGTAAGTGATGTCTTTTGTAAATGGTGTTTTTTTTCTATTCCTGGCATATATTTTTTTTAAATAAAAAATAAAAAACGTTGGTATTTTATAGTTCATTTTAAGAAAAATGGCTTTTAAATCAAACAAGTAAAGAAAATGAGGTGCAACTTGTTGTCAAAACAACCCTTTTAAAAAGATTTCTTACCTATTCTAGGAATATTAGCTGAAGAGGATGGCCCCTTTTTAGCCCCTAAGTATCCACACGTGATTTAAAGACAGACATTAAATATAGAATGATGGTCATTAATTTTGCTTCGCTTTAAGGTAGACAAAGAAAAAAAATCTAAGATAAAACATAAAATAAGATTAAAACAGCAGAAGAAAGTAGAAGACTTACTATTTGGTGTTCAAACGTAATGATTCCACTGCCACCCATAAAGTCAATGCCTTCCTTGGCCGTCTGTGGTAGCGTCTTCCATTTCACAGAAACAACCCCATCGGTACCATTTCTTCGATGGATATTTACCATTACAGATTCATGATCTCTTTTACTAACAAGCCTCGCTAATTGAACGTAAAAAATCTAAGATTTCGCCAGGTTCTGAAATTAAACAGACAAACAGTTGAAAAAACTTAAAAAAAGAGAAAAAATTGAGTCTCATAGATGCCAAATTCATAGAGTCAAGATTTTAGTGTTTTTCTTTATATGTTAGAGTCAAAGAGTCTGACCGACGGAAAGTTTCTTTTTCTCAAATAGATATCCCCTAAATATTGGACTTTTATCAAAAAATAATAAAATCATTTTAGGTATTAAGTACAAAATATTTCTATTAAGCCAATTTAACAGAGACCAGACTAGAATCCATGCAAGCATAACAGTCCATATTAAAAATTATTAGGTAAATACTAAATATGCTTTCAGGTTTTTTCGCCAGGTACGTTAAAGTACAAACAGGAATTTTCTCTTTCAAAATTTTCGTCATTACTTGTTTTACACACTTAGTCTATTTTACCTCTGAATACCTCAATCAGTTACTGTAATAGAATAGATACGGTGAATAATAGTGTTTAACATTGTTACTTAAAATTTACAGAATTTTTTTTTGCATTGACTCTTTTTGCATAAGCTTTTTTGCATAGTCTGGTTTATGACTTGTCAAAAACAATGAATTATAAACAACAAGTCCGGTGTACACAACGTAAACTCCGTAATGCTGGCTTCACATCGATGCAATATAGCTCTTTCTAATAATCCTTCAAACGTACTTAAGTATTTAAAATCAAGTCTGTGGCACTAACTATAGTAATTACTAAATGACATGGATAAAATCCATATTATTTCATATATGAAATTTCTAATAAAATTAATTATGAACTTATCCGATTTGAATTATTCTCGGGAGAAAATGAAAGATTGTCATGTTCTGTGACAAGACATGACACTACCTAAAATTTTACCGTGAAATTTTACCATAAAATTTTGACAAGACATTACCTAAGGGTGTGCACATAAATTTATAATGATGGACTCAAATTTCAAGCGGGAGGCGTAAAATTCAACAAAAGTGGGGGGGGGGGGGGAGGGTGGACTCCCATCTGCATATTTTATGGTTCCGAAGAGGTGTTACGGCACAATGTAGCTACATTCTTCTTCTTTTTTTCACTTTTTTTCCGAGACAATATTCTATAACAGAGCTTTTGTATTATTCTCTTATCAAACAATAATTCCATTTCTTCGATTTACGTGTTCATAATGAATAGCTATTAACTGCAAAATAATGTGTCTGAATTAAGATTCCCCCACAACCCTCGGGGCAAGGGTTTTAAGTTATGCCCTTGGGGCATATAAGGTTTTTATAGAAGGCTTTGCCTTAGAAACTTCAAAAAAGGCTAATTTGATTGGAAATTCAAAGGGCTATTGCCCCTTTTAATAGTCGAAAATGATTGGAGGGCAACTAACCCCCCTCCCACATCCATCATTCCCCCAAACACATCCAATCAAAAATTTGAGATAGGCATTTTGTCAGCGTAGCTGATTTCAAGATAGAAAATATCTTTTTGAGGAGGACGCTCCCCCACAACCCTCGGGGCAAGGGTTTTAAGTTATGCCCTGGGGCCATATAATGTTTTTATAGAAGGTGTTGTCGTAGAAACTTCAATACAGGCCAATTCGATTGAAAATTCAAAGGGCAGGTGCCCTTTTTAATAGTCGAAAGTGATTGGAGGGTAACTAACCTCCACGCCCATCGTTCCCCCAAACACATTCAATCAAAATTTGAGATAGGGCAACCAGCCCCCCCCCCCCGCTTTTTTCACTTTTTTCTGAGACAATATTATTTAACAGAGTTTTTATATTGTCTTAAAAAACAATAATTCCATTTCTTACCCTTACTCCGAGAAAAAGAACCACTAGAATCAGAAATCTTTACACTAGACACAAAATATAAATCATAATAAAAACAAATGAAACAAAACATATAAATAAAATAAAAGGAAAAAAAGAACCAAAAACTCAAGCGGAAACCAAAAAACTCACATATTAATAAAATATAATATTTCAACTGTTTTGTCACTTCAAATAGTACCAGAAACAAGCAAAATCAGGATAAATATTGAGCAGACAGTGTTCCTTTGTTCTCTGATAAAAACTTTTTTACAAATCAAAAAGGAAAAGTGTTTTCTCCATAGTTGTCAGTTGCTTTTTGCTTGTTTCTCGTACTATTTGAAATGATAAACATTTGACATATTAGATAATATTAATGCTCAATTTTTTGTGGTTTTCATCTGTGTTATTTGTTTTTTTACCCTTTATTTTATTTATATGTTCTGTTTAATTTAGCTTAGTTTATTTTTTTTGTTTCAAAAAGGCTTCCGGGCGTGAAGGCTAAATATTGGACCTTTTTTTTTCTATTACCCATCACTTTGATTCAGTATCCATTACTTTGATTACATAGATTACCATTAAATTTTATGAAAGTATTAAATAGAACAAATTCTAGTAGATCATAAATCATATCTAAGCTATAAAGTTTTGAACTAGTGGTACTGTTAAAGTAATTAGTATATCTCGGCTTCTTATTATACGTATGAATTTTTAAAAAAGCCAAATCAGACAAAAAAAAAGCTTTCTTAATAATCTTTTTTAAATTTATAAAAACTAAATTAATTGGTAAATTTGTATATAATGTAGTGAAATCAAACGAGTCCACTCTTTTGGCTGAAACTAAAGCCAGAGAATCTATTACTTGCAACGAATTATTAACACTCCAATATGGATCAAACGTAGAAAAATTTTCAATTCCCGAACAATATGACTTAAATTTATTTTTAATGTCTCCTAAAATACACGACAGGTCAGTCGCCACAACTCTGGTAGGGCATCTTGCTGTACCCGCAATAAAGCGTGGTTTTGGGGAATTCTCTTATGAAATTTTGCCGTCCAACATAAAAAATGAAAATCTTAATCATTATCACTAATATTAATATTTAATTTTTTTTTAAAGTGTATCCTCTGTTCCATTCAATAAACTATTATTAACATCTTGAACCTTTTTTTTGTATTTGTTTTACTAAGCTCCTTTGTTAAAACATCACAATATAACTTCTGACAAATTATTGCAAAATTATTGTTCGCTTTATCAATTGGTACAATTAAAAAATCCCTCTTTACATTAGCAATCACTTGTTTTATCTTAAAATTGCAAAAAATTACCTCATTATTACATTTATTTGTCATAATATATATCTTATTTCTAAGCCTATTAATAATTAAATTTTTCAGTTCTGAAAACTATTTTTATTATTTTTCTCTTTTTGCACCAATTACTGATAAATAATTCTAGATCATTATTTAACTCACAAAGCACACTCGAGAATTTAGATGATTTGAAAGACGGCATTTAGCCCCTATTTACATTATATTCTGCAAATCCGTTTGTTTTATTATTGCTAAATCACCTGTAATAATATGTTCGTAAGCAGAATTAACAAATGATAAAAATTGCTCACATTTACAAATAGATTTCCAATTACTATCCGTGTCAAAATTCTCAAGTATTAAATTATAATTAAAAATCATTTGTCCTATCGTTTTTGAAAACTTATATGTTATGATCGGACTATTCTTATAATTTAAATTACTAGGAAGGGTCTGTTTCACATCAGCCTGGTTTAAAATTCCAAGTAAATTTATATCCTCTATTTGTTAAATTTTAATATTTATAGATAAATATAATCTCTTCTCCTTGTTAACAGTCTTATCAGACTTTTTTTCCTTTGAAATACATTTAGTTCTAGCTAAAAATAAATACTGTATCATAAATTAGTTTAATTTTTGAATTACATGGTGTTCTATTATTTATATTCCAAAATAATTTTATTAAATTATTTTTTGATAATTTATTTAAGCATTCCATTATACTAGCCATACCATTAGACTGAAATAGCTGGCAAAACTCCCTCAAATAGATATCTAAATCTATATTCTTTTTCCTATTATTTTTCCTATGCCCTCTTGATCGATTTTTACATTTAACGGGATGATTAAACATTACTGTTGTGTACGTGTTTAAATTTTTTTTATGGTTTTTTGTTTTTTTTCGTGAAAAATCAATGGGTAATTATGGGCCATTCTATTTCCTTGATGGGAAATGAGATTAAGGTTTGCCTTCATTCCATTTAAGGTTTCCTGTAATATGTACAAAGGAACCAGTTCCTTTCTTTTTGGGATTCTTATTCTATACCTAAATTGTCTAACTTTTTTTATTTCATTCTGTGCTTTTTAGTTTCTATTTTATGTTTTAGGTCGATTACAGCAAGTAAAAATTGAAGTAACCACCCAAAAGGACCGCTTTTGAGCAACCAATAATGCCCCCACAGGCTTGAAAGTGACAAACTATTAATGTAAAGTAGAATCAATGAGCTAAAAGAGCTAAAACCTAAAAGAAAATGCTTTTAGGAATGTCCAAAGAGAAGAAATAAAGCACAATAAACAAAAGGAAAAGAAGCAATAAGGAAGGATAAGCTATAGAAATGCCACATTCGGCATATTCAAATATAAATTGAAGTTAAGATGTTTATAAAGAATAATGCAAAGGAATACTCTTAAATGTATAACTTACATACATTCATCGGTCATTAAAAGATATACCAACAAATCAAGAAATCAGACAAGCCCTCAATCTGGGCTAAGCGCCACTATGCAGGTTAAGGACTAGGTTCCATGAAATTAGCCTTCACCAGCAAAAAAAAAAGAAAGAAAAAAATTAATTATTTAAATTATTTATTAAGAAACGAAAATTAAAATAACTTGAGAACATACGCTTATTAAAGTATTATAGGCAATTGAATCACCAAAAAAAAAGAAGAGATTTCATTTCAGAACAACAAAAAAAGAGGAAGAACGATAAAAAGATAGGCCTATATGAAAATAAAAAC